>NC_081180.1:110867277-111106460 GCF_029867415.1 Vicia villosa | reverse complement strand
AAATTTTGAGGAAGTTTTTTTTAGAAAAGCATTATTTTTTTATAATTAATTAATGATAGAATACGTATCATTTTATTTAGGAAGTGGAGTTAATGGTTTAGTGGGATTTATTTCATTTTTAGGGAGTGTGGACTGACGATGGTAAATATTTTAATTTAATAAAATTTTCTTTAAATCATTAATAGTAATTAATATAAATAGAGGTTGGATCGTGAATTGAGTTAGTGGGACGTTTTGACTAATAGTTAATAGTTTTAATTTTTTATTGATAAATAATAATGAGTTAGTGGGATGTAATACTATTTTAATTTAAATTATTATTAAGTATTTAAATTTAAGAATAGAAAAAAAATTTGACCAAAATTTTTCTTTGTGTGTAAATTAGTGGGGGTAATCATTAAAGAAATGGTTAGTTATCATCAATTTTTGGGAGTAGGTGGTTAATTGAAACGTGGTGAGTTGTTTAAATATAATATTTATCAATTATTAGTTATTATTATTATTATTATTATTATTATTATTATTATTATTATTATTATTATTATTGTTTAAATATATTATGGGACATATAATATTTTATCGCTAATAAAATGAAATACAGTATACACATATTTATTGATGACATATAAAATAATATGTTCAAATATATGTCATTGATTATTATACAAAAATATGAGAATATTTTTTATCAATAATATGTGTATACTATGTGTCAACCATGTCAGGGATTCAACTGATGACGGTCAACTATGTGCGAAGCGTGTAACAGATGAACTGATTACGGTTAACTATGCGTGAAGCATGTTACAGATGAAACTGATGAGGTCCGAATATGTGTGGAACATGTCAGGGATTCAACCGATGACGGTCAACTATGTAATAACCATGTAAAAGATTCAACTGACGATTGTCAACTTTGTGTGAAGCGTGTTTATAGATGAACCGATGACGGTCATAAAAAAAGTTATTTTATTCATCCATTATAATTGTTTCATAAGAAAGTTATATATAAATTTTATTTTAAAGTTTTTATAAATTCAATAATATAAAAATATTTTTGTTTTAAATTAGGTTTGTTAACAATATAAAATATATAGAAGGCTTATATACACACACACCACATATATATATATAATATATATATATATATATATACTATAGAGAGAGAGAGAGATAGAGAGATAGATAGAGAGATAGATAGAGAGAGAAAAGGGGTGATGCACTGACAGTGTAAAAATACTTTTTACAATGTCAACCAATCACCACCCATGTATCTAATTAAAGATTTTTTTATTTAAAAAAAACTAAATGACATGACACCTTTATCATTTTCTATTGGATGACAGTGTAAAAATTATTTTACACTGTCAGTGGAGTACCTTTTAACTGATATATATATATATATATATATACTATATATATATATATATATATACATATATATACTATATATATATATACTATATATATATATATATATATATATATATATATATTAAAGAATCCCAACAGTTTTTTAAAAACTTTTTAGGAACATATTGGGCCTACAAATAGAACTTTTTGCATTTATCCTCAAATAGAAGTTGCAGAAGTTGCAGAGGCTCTCCGTCCGTCCGTTCGCAAAGGAGGTTTGAAATCCGGTTTCTCCAGCCCTACTATGTCTACCCCTGTGCCGATAGTAGAGGATAAGAGGTACGTGTAGGTGTTGACGTTGATCGGAAGTAGTGAATGTTTATATTTCGTTTTGCATGGTGGATGTTTGGTACCCATTTTTTTGGTTGTTGTCTGTTTTTCAAAAATGTAGGTGTTATTGTAGTTATCCAGTACAACTGTTATATTTTTGATCTGTAGTCCCATTGAAGGAAATGTTTATATTTCGTTTTGCATGGTAGATGTTTGGTACCCATTTTTTGATTGTTGTTTCTTTTTTCAAAAATGTATGTGTTGTTGTAGTTATCCAGTTCCAGTACATTGTTTATGTTTTGATCTGTAATCGGCCCATTGAAGGAAACTCTGTTATTTTGCATTTTTTTTTATAATCTACATTTGTTTGGAACAGTTGATTTAGATTTTACGGTATTTAAAATTTTAAATATGCGTTAGGTTTGTATTTTGGGATATTATGTGGATGGTAAGTTTATTAGGGTTCTGTGTACAGCTCTTCTGAATTTGTTGTTGGGCAAGCAAATGGTGAAAAGCGTCGTTGGAGACGTTGTGGAAGTAAATGGTGTGAACCCGTAAGTATCATGTTTTAATGTAATGCAGTTTCCCGTTTTTTAAGTAATTAGTTAATGTTGTACTCTATAATTTTGCAGAGACGATTACCTCTGATGAATCATATGATGGACTATTTGAAAGATTAACTGCTGTTCAGATGCGAGTTCGGAAAGAACTGAGAGATCCAAATGTGGATGTTCACAGCTCTGGTTCGGAAAGTGATGAATCAGGTGACGAGGAATACCCGGATGATTACTGTTGGGAACGAGTGGTGAAAGACGGTCAAAGTGCGCAGAAGAATGTCCTGGTAATGTCGTAGACTGGTTATAACTATTGTTTGAATTATGATTTGAAATAGTTTTAAGTGAGTTAGCTTGGATTTTGTTTTTTCATGCAGCATTTCCCTCGCTGTGTTACCAAACACTACCTGTTTTGGAACCAGAGATCTATAGAACTTATAGATGAAGACACTCGCAAGAACTATTATGTTGAAATTGGCTGCAAAAGGAAGAGGAAGAAACTGTTGAAAAAGGAAAAATTCATGGGGCAAGGATGGTATCAGTTTGCGAAAAACAGGAATCTTGGAACCGGAGACATTTTGTTCTTCACAATAACATCGCCACCGAGACGTCTCTACGTTACGTTGAGAAATCCTTAGTCTTGTTTGGTTGTGGTGGCCTGTTTTTTAAGGAGCTTTAATCTCAAACATTATTAGTTTTTTGTATTATATATGGTACAATTACAATGTTGGTTTTTTGGTAGTTATTTTTAGTTGATACAAGACTTGTTTTGAAGTATATATGTTTACATCAACTGCAGTTTGTTTGGTTTGGTAGTCAATGACATTGACTCTATGGTTGAATCGCAATTCCGAATGTTTTAAGAATGCTTTCTTTATCTTTGATGATTGTTTTGTCATCGATAATTCTCAATGCGTTTGTTGAATTTTAGAATTGTGAAAATAAAATTGTGACATAAACTGTTTTCAACAAATATTTAACTGAAATAGCTTGGCTCGGTAACAACAAACTATGGTTTCTAAATAAACAAATTGACGAGGAAGCTACTCTGGTTTATTTGATTTGTCAATTAACAGAAGATCCGCCATAAGAACAGGTTGTTTTTAACAAATTAAATATATTTTTCTATATGTGGCCACGATTATTTTTTTCTCTCTAATCTGAAACAAATATGCAAAATGATTCTCAAATTTTAAATAAAATGTGTTTTCTTTTAGTTTTTGTTATTGTCTCGTTTTACCTCAATTTTACATGTTATGTGTAGAAATGCTACTTATTAAAAAAAGAAACTCAATTAAATATTTATATTTATTTGATTTTAATTGTTATTATTTATTATAATTTTTGGATAATAATATTAGCCTAATAAATATTTAAATCAACACCTTATTTATATTTATAAAATTATTAATAAAAAATAATAATAAAAGATATATATTTACTATTTATTTATTATTTTTTATGAAACATAAAATAATCATTTCATAAATTAATTTTTTAAAACAATTTTATTCTTTGACTTGATCTCTTTTATTTTAAATTCAATATTTATATTATATATAAAAAATATAGTAAATAATTTTATTCTTACTTGATCTCTTTTACATTTAAACATTTGTTGAATAATTATTAATGTATTTATTTTTTTATATAATAATAAATGTTTTCACATTCACTTTTAAAAATTTATCAATATTTTTAATCTTGTTTACAACATACTAGCAAACACAATATTCCTTAAATACACTCTTTTGATTTTAGGGTTTAATGGATATGCATTGACAGTGTAAATTAGTTTTTACACTGTCATCCAATAGAAAGCAAACAATCTACCATATCATTAAAACTTTTTCAAAATAAAAGTGTGGTATAATTAGATGCATGGGGTGTGATTGGTTGACAGGAGCATCACCCTTTTTTCTCTTATTTTATTACACATTTCCAAATCAAATTGTAATTTTAAATTTTAATGGATTTTAAAATATATGCCACCATAAAACATTTTAAACAATAAAAAATAGTGTCAACACGTGTAGAGACTAACTCATTTATACGCTTTTAGGACTTTTAGTAGCCAAAATAAACGGAAGATTGAAAGAGGAATAGCAACGTCTCTTTAGTTTCCTAGTGAGAGGAGCTGCTTCTTCAACAGTAACCCCACACCACACCCCATCAACACAGCCTCCATCACCGGCGGTCTCACGGCTGAAAATGGCTAATGGAGATAAAAGACAAAGACTTTCTGGGTAAGCGTACCATGTTTAATACTCCCCTTTGTGTTAATTTCATATTGTACCATGTTCCCTCATGAAACCGCTTCTGAACCGTAAAGAATCGCTGTGTTACCCATTTATGGTAGACTTACAGAGAGGCCGAACACATTTCTACCGGCATGCATGGTGTATATCTTATGTGTCTTGAAAGTTTATGTTTTATGCAGATCTGAAACCCACAATGGACGACATTTCAAAGAGCATGAACTTCGAAAGATGTACGACAACTATGTTGATCACGAGGAAGAGCGGGGAGCTAAGAACAAATAAGATCAGAAAAACCATATCTTATGAAGAATTTTGTGGGATTGTGCTGCAAATCTGGTGAGGCGGGAAGTAATGAAGAACTTGAAGCAGATAAGGAAATCCCTTTTCCTACTCATTTATCAATGTCACCCGAGGCGGCAAGGTATACTATTAAGCATTATATAAATGTGGTGGTTCTGTTGTTCCAATATATACATTGAGTATTGACTGATTATGACTATGTTGCTACTTATGCAAAAGTTTTGCTGAGTACAGCATGTAGTGGTCGTGTTTTTCGATTCAGATTTATTGTTCATGATATCTGCATGTGTCATGATAAGTAAGTACTGTCTTTTTCTTGATCATGATATATAAAGAAAGCTGTAAGATTTTATTTAATGGAAGAGGTAGAGATAAACACAATTGTTATTAACTGGAATATGCATGGTGTATAAATAATGTTTGTTACATGTGTTATTTTATGCAGATCTCGAAATCTGAAGAAGCTACACTTTGACGAAGACGTCAGGGAAAGGTTGTACAACGGTTATCTGCATTATGAGGCCGACCGATTTATGCGAACAAAAGAGACCAGGAAAACGTTGTCATATGAAGAATATTGTTTGGAGATGCTGGGAATGTGTTATGTGGAAAGTACAAATGAAGTTGAAGACAAGGAACCGGGTAAGGAGGAAGTGCTGGGATCGGGTGGAGAAGGAAGTAAAGATGAAGTTGAAGACAAGGAACCGGGTAAGGAGGAAGTGCCTGGGATTCGGGTGGTGAAGGAAGTAAAGATGAAGTTGAAGACAAGGAACCGGGTAAGGAGGAAGTGCTGGGATCGGGTGGTGAAGGAAGTAAAGATTGAAGTTGAAGACAAGGAACCGGGTAAGGAGGAAGTGCTGGGATCGGGTGGTGAAGGAAGTAAAGATGATGTTGAAGACAAGGAACCGGGTAAGGAGGAAGTGCTGGGATCGGGTGGTGAAGAAAGTAAAGATGATGTTGAAGACAAGGAACCGGGTAAGGAGGAAGTGCTGGGATCGGGTGGTGAAGGAAGTAAAGATGATGTTGAAACAAGCAAAACTGCTAAGGATGATACTCAACGTGCTGTTGCAGATACGACATGGTAAGCTGTTTTATTAGTCACTATTCTTACGGTGTACTGATGGTATTTTGAGGTCACGACTCACGATTATTATCACATCATGTTAACCAAAGTGGTTGTTTTATTATAAAGTGTGTTAACTTTAAGTTGACTATGTTGCGTGTAATGTGAATATAGTGATGAAGAAAGGGAGGAAAACACTGAGTTTGAAAGTAAAGAGATCACCTGGGAGCTAGTGGTGAAGCCGGGGAAGACTAAGACTGTCAGGAATAATGTGCTTGTAAGTTGCATATTGACAAATTATAATGATATTGATTAGTTCTGTTATTTGACGGTAAATGATTTCATTAAATTGAATATGTGCAGCAAATTCCAAGACATGTGATAAGGACCTGTTTGTCCGCCCCCCAGGATACGATTGAACTTTTTGACACCGACACGGGAGAAACCTACCAGTGTGAAATGGGGGGGACGGGACGATGAGGTGGAAAAGTATCTTTGCCGTGATTGGTACCGCTTTGCAAAAGACCGTGATCTGAGAGTAGGTGATGTTTTGTCTTTCTGCATCAGATACCCTCCAGCCACAAGGATATTGGTCTGTGTGGAGAGATGATAATTCTGGGTCGATAATGTATCCGTGCAGCAGGTGGTTGTTTTGGTTCATACTTGGTGGGTCGCAAGTGACGTTGTTGGTTCAGTTTGGTTAATAGTCTAATCAGTTTTAGTTAGATTTTGTTGGAGTATTATAAATGTTGTTGAAGACTTCATGTGTGAACTATATGTGTAATGGTCTAATGGTGTATTTTGAACTTTAGAGCTGCTGCTCTTTTATGATTGTATGAATATTACTGCATGTCTACTATTATGCAGTGGTTAAACTTTGTAGTGTTGATTTTGCATGGGATGGAGCTCTAACCATTTTCATTTTAGTGGACGTATGTGGCAAGGGTTAACACATGCAAACTGGAATTTTGGGCTTAGTAAAATAAGTATTCTACAAAAGTAACATAAAGGTTGGAAATATAAAGCATAGTATAGTTAAAATTCTTTATATAAAATTGATTTAATTTGTAAAAATAATATAATTCGTACAAACTTTTATTCTAACTTTTATCAATTTTAATTACAAATTATTATAGGAGTTATACATAGTAATTATATGTAATAATTATTATTTTAATTTTGTCATTATTATAATTGTATAACGTTTAATATTTATTTGTTTTTTTAGTATAAATTTTAGTTCTTAATATTTTTTTAATTTTGAAAATTTACTCTTAACATAGGGAGTTTATAAGAAACCCTAATTTTGGCTTTTACTAATTTAACCCTATATTAAAAATAAATATAATAATCATAATAATAATATAATATTCATCCACAACTATTAATAATAATTATATAAATAATATATAAAGATGTAATATTTAGGTAATCATAATAATAAAAGAAAATATTAATGATAATATAATGTCCGAATATATAAAAATAAATATAAATAAATTTATACAAATAATTTATAAAGAATAAAAAAATTAAAAATATAACTTAAATGTAAAAATTTATAAATATTAAAATATAAGTTAAATATCTCTATCTTTTACGATTCAGATTTAAAGTTAAATAATAATAATAATAAAAATTTTAAATCCAACTTATAACTTAAATATTAAACTTAAAATAGCTAAAGTATTTATATTTTTATAGTTATACATTTATGTGTTAAAATTCTTTTTATAAAAAATAGTTTAAACAAAACAAAGTAAAAACAATTCAATATGCTATTCAACAAAGTAAAAATCAATGCTCCAATACACAAAATAAAATATTGCTCATTCATCACTAATATTTAAGAACATAAAACACATTTGGGATCACGACAACATCAAAACCAACACCCAGCACTGGCCGCCGCCGCGACACAACGCGGATTTGCGTTACATATAACACAACTATTGTGACTGCTACATAACACTACAGTTCACATTATTACATACTTAGATACGGTGACCCATAAACATTAAGTTTTCCAGCCTTTTGATTTTACACCGCGAAACATGTCACCTTCAACGATTCAACAATTTCACGTACAACCTATTAGGAACCAGTGAAACGGTAAAACCTACCCGATCACCTCTCCTGAATACTTTCTTCCTTGCAAATTGGTACCACCCCTCCCCTATATACAGATACTCTACACCGTCAAGAGTTTCACTCTGGATGATGCAATCATGTGTAAGTCCTGTATCATAATCACACAATTCTATCATTGAAGAGAAAAAGCTACAGGACCTACAGACTCTCCTTGGAATATGCTGCAGAATATATGATTACAACACCTGAGTTAGTGTTAATGAAACATGGAAGCAGCATATTGAATAACATGTATATACTTACAAGAACATTTCGGCTTGCAGTGTAGCCTGATGTAATGGTTTCCTCCCAGTAGTATCCATCAGCTCCACCATCATCTGATGATTCATTTGAACTGCAATATGTAACATATTACAACAGATGCATTTCAAAAACATTTGTATAACAAACAACCAAACTATTTTATAACTTATTACCTGCTTCCGTGATTCATTTCTCCTTCTTCAGCAAACCTTCGCAGATATAAAATGAAACACTCAGCTGGCTTGACATTTATACACACACGGTTAGGGAACAGTTTCAAACAGGTGCAGTTGAGTTGTTCATTCAAAAGAATAATATAACTACTGCAACACTCAATATAGTGAAACAGTCAATGCAGTGAGGTCGACATGTAGTATTGGAATAAAATTGTTCATTCACGGGTGTCTTTTTCAGTTTTATACAGGGATGGAGCTAGGTGCACTGAAACTCTCTCCCTAATTTGCACCCACTATGTTTTCTAAAAAATATATGAGTGCTATATATATATATATATGGAAAATACTAAAATTTACGAAGAAAAACTTGCAAGAAAGTGAAGAAAATGAGGTGTCTTCATGTAATTGGATGATCCATTTTAAAAACCATCCACCCATGTTTCTTACTGACATATAACCATCCAACCCATGTTTTGTTATCAATATTTTACTGCCACATCTATTAGAGCATCCACACCAATTATACTCATATGAGTTCTTTAAATGGGTCCTACATAATTTTTTATATTATTTCACTTTTTCCAATTTTTTAAACAACTCAACTATATTTTTCAAATATCCATATGCTTCTTCAAAAACTTTAAAATGAGTCCTACTAAATTATATAATATATTGACATTTGGATTAATTTGGACACTTTTAATAAAAATTTAAAAGAAAAAGAAGAAAATAATTGAAAAGGAAGTGTAGAAGCGTTCTTTACTGTAACAACTTTGTTAAACTAAAGAACCTTGATTCCATTCAATTATCCAATAACTCCTGACACGGTAGCATAAAAAACTGTGTAGAAACCTTGTAATTTTACCGATAATCATGCTCTTAGTAATAGTTTGCCACATGTATTCTTGCGTTTTGTTTAGAAGTTTATCGTAAGAAATAGCAATGCTCACTAATTATTTAACCATTGATAAGAAATATTTAATTAAAATTGAATAACGCATTAACTAATCAAAAAAGTATTTTTGTTATAAATATGAATTTTGGTATATGAATAATTATTTAAGATTTCATTATAAATGATAGTAAGTTTTTTATTATAAAAATCATATATGTCCTACTAAATTAGAGACAAGTTGGTTTTATGCTTAAATTTAAAATAATTCTTAATTAAATTTTCAAAAATAAGATTATGTTGTATATTTTTATTTTAACATTACAACATTATCATCAAAGATGGCAAACAAACAACTATTCATATCATTATTATTTATATTTATATATAAAAAGAGATGGATAGATAAATAATTTTGTTTATAATAACATTGAGAAAATTATACAAATAAAAATTACAAAATTATTAAATATTTTTCAAAATTAAATCTCATAATAAAATATATGTATGATATATATTTAATATACGTATGATGTATATTTAAGCTTAGAAAATAAAAACTCTTTTATTACACTACATGAATATATTGCTCTCACAAAATATCGGACTCCGTCACTGATTTTATATATATCAAAATTAATCTCAATTGGGTCTTCCAATTTAGGACCGTTTTAGGGGGGTCAACTCTCTAAAATGGCTTTTATTTTTAGATCCATATTTTATGCTTATATTATGATTAATTAGTATTACTTAATTACTAACATATATTTTTCAATCTAACTATACTTATTTTGTGACATATTATTCATTAATACAAAAGAGTACAAAACTTTATTTATTTAATTTTATTCATATTATTATTCATAGTTTCATGTTATTCAAATAATGCTATAATAACTATTAAATAAAATAAAAAAGCAAACCGTATCAAAATAGTGTGTAATTGTCAAATTTGGGTGTAATAATGTCATTCCTCAATATTAAACTATCATATCAATTACTACCATACTCAACTGCTCAAGTAATTAACCCATGGCCAACTACTACCACCCTACCTCAGTTATTGCTCTCATTTACTCAACTTCATCTACTTAAACTTGAAAGCTGGTAAACTTCATCCACTCAAAACAGACAAGGGATCTACTGTGACCTGGGTGATAATGGAGAAAGTATACGTAGTTTTTGAAGGTCGTAACCCAGGTATATATTTGTCGTGGCCTGAATGTTTTGCTCAAGTTAACAAATGGAGTAACAACGCACATGGCAAATATTACAGCCTTGAGCAAGCTGAAAGGGCATACACGGAATATTGCAAACAAGTAGGTCGTGTCTATGAACAACATCACAACATCAACTCGTGCGAATCTGAAGAGTGTTCGTATGCAGACGACAAAGTTCAGCCTTCTCAAGATCTGTCGTGTAAGTTGATACAATACAACCTTATGTTATGTAGTATATATACGTTGCTTATAATATTAAACGATAACCATGATATGTAACTATGTATGGCCTTTATTAACCTTTATGAACCTTTTTTATTTGTATTACAAGCTACGGTTTTGTCGAACTTGGCCGAGGAGACAGACGCGGAGGATATCGTTCTACAAAATAGCATACAAAAACAGGTAGAGGTAGTTTGCAACCTTATGAGAATCCTTGTACCGGTATACAATCTACACGAAGTCAAGGTTGAACATGGTTTCCAATTTTTAAGGTATCATGCTTGTTTGTGTAGTCCTTTGTTTTCCAAATCTATGGTTTCAGTTGGCCGTTTTGCGAAGACCGACTATGACGCGAAGGAAGATGTTGCGGTGCTGTTAATGCGTCGTTTGCTTTGCGCAACAGGTAGAAGGATTCGTGATTACAACTACTATAACGTCCAAATACTATCGGAAGAACTTCAAAATGCGAGGGATGCAAACTTTGAACTGAACATGGAGATTGCTACTTTGAAAGCAGAAAACAGGCTCCTCAGTAACCAAGTTTTAGCTAATGAACATGTTAAGTGAATGTATATAATAACAATGTGGACGGTGTTCCATTTTTTAGATTGATTCAAGTCTCAATGTAGTGACTACGGTCTTAATCGTTGTTGTGTTTTTAGCTTAGTTGCATGGCGTTGCATGTGTATAAGTTCCATTTTATGAAACTCGTTTGTCGTTTGTAGTACCTTTCATTTGATCCCTATATGTGTATGGGATATTTGATTATGGATGGAGTGGTGTGCACCTCATTATATATATATATAATGTATCATTAGTTTCAACCTTATGGTATGTATGTGATTACAATATTAATATCTCATGTGCAAGTAGCATATCAAACAGGTCTTAATATTATATTAAGATATCAACTGATTTACTTTATGCAATTGTGATAGCTTGGGTCAATTCCACATTAAATGGTAATTAAGTGATTTGATGGAATAGGTATCGAGATTAGTCTCTACATCATTACTCTACGTTTCTCCTTATTTTCTATATAATAGCAACATCAACAACAAGCAAGTTCTATAAAAAAAAACAACAAGCAAGAGAGCACTCATTATCAATGGAACCAACAAGATGCAACGACTTTGTGTTGATCCCTGGCCATTCAAAAGACAACGGAATGCAAGTTTTCCTTCTTAATAATATTTATTAGTATGTCTTTATGTGTTACATTTTTATATGTTCATGTACATAAGTAATAAAGGTTGTGGTGTTTATGTAGGGATGGTGACAAAAACTCCTCAAAGATGGGCGAGAGGATTTGTTCATCAACCATTCCAAGGGTTGGACAAGATGTAGATCACGACTCATTTAAACCTGATGTAAGCTCCAAAGAAGTCACGTTAGCTGATGTGTTGGATGCCGTGGAGGTAAACATTTTTGAAACCAACATGCTTTTAAAATATAAGTATATAACTATATAAGAGTTGTAATATTCATACAACTCTGTAATGTGGAAATGCACTACTGGTGCTGAGTAATAAAATCCATTGCTTATAAAAAAAGAGATATAAGAGTTGTGTTGAAACGTTTTATGTTGAACTTTTGTGTTATATAACTACTGATATGGTTCAACCATTGTGTATGATGCAGAAACTAAGTTTCAGGATAGATATTCTGGAGATTTCTCACAACGACATGATGACCAAACTCGTGTTCAATCAAAAAGAGATACTAAAAAAAGTAGGTGGGGAAATGCGTAGCCCAAGGTTCAAAGACAAAGTTGTCCATGCTAGCTCTGGATATTCCCCTGATGCAGAAGATGATGGAAATGATCGGGGCAAAGAAAAGATGATGGACAGAGGGATGGAGAAGCTGAAGAACTTTGGTACAATAAACATATCTGACTACGACTCCGAGGAAAGAATGAATGCTAAAAAAAGAACAGTCTCCCATAACAACTACGTACGTACCGATACTGTTTGCAAACGGCAAAACACAAGCTATGGGAAACTTCCATACATTGATGCCGATTCAAACAGGGGTGGGAAAGAAGTTGCAGACAACACCAACAAGCCATTCAGTAGTGATTATAGCCGAAGGTTTAATGCAAAGGTGACATGCCTTCCACTCATATATTTGCATGGTTTTACGTTAATGTTGTTTAAACTTTAAACACTTGATTTACCATGTTATTCAAATTATTTGTTCTAATATTTATTTCAATAAACAAGGAGCTGATGACGACATCAACAACTCCCAAGGGTCGAAAGCTCTCATTCACACCATCACCAGGAGAGGGGTCGAGGCCTACAGGTAATGCTATTGGCAACTTGCAGAGAAAAGTTGCAACCACTCCCAGATCACTCGGTGTCAAACGACAATCTCCGGGCGGTAGAGCTAAAAAAGCTGTTGCTATTGGGAGGACTAATGCATTCAGAAACAGTACTGGTTTAATGGTCCCGAAGGTAATCAAAATTCATTAAGCAGTACTTATGAAAGAACAATGTTTATGTCGATTGTGTATGATATTCTTAACAAGTCCTATATTAAGCAGCATTTCAGATGCGCGGTTAAGACCTCCCCTGATATGAAACTGGATCAAACGGAAATCAGGGTGTGTGCGTATGTCTTCCAAGAAGACTTTGACTCATCGTACGTGGACATGAATTTTATTACCTTATTATGAAATCTCTTTAACAATGACTAACAACCGTTGTTGTATTTCAGTGATACAATATTCAGGGTTGGTAGGACAGCGTACACCAGAGCTGATTTTGAGTGTATGTGTCCAGGAATGTTGGTTTCAAGTGAGGTACATTTCTAACCTATACACATACCCATCATTTTACGTATTATGTTTGTTGGCTAACTGGTTACTGGTGTAAATGAATTCCAACCTTGGAACAGATTATACTGATGATGGCGTTGAAGGTGATGTGGTCACAACACCAAAACGTATGCAAAAATTTATGGTGCCTGCCTCCGTCGTTCGCGGTAATTACCATAAACTCCAAATTATTCATGATGCTTATTTTACATGAGTCTTTACTAATAAGTGATAATCACATGCTAATGTATTAAACTATCTGTTGGTTGTAGGAAGATGTTGTTAAAAATAATGGTCATGAGGAATTACACATGTTTTACAAAGATGACTGGGCTGTTCGTTTTGATCACCTGAGATTGGTAGAATGTTTCATTTAATTGTCTCTAATCGTTAGATGTTGTATGCACTGCCTCCTTTTTTACATAAGCCAATTAACGGATTTGTTCAAAAATTTGATATACGTTATAGATTTATGTCCCAGTAGAAGACCAGCGTGGACACTGGTACCTCATGGTCATTTCATTAGATGATCGCAAGATCTATCATTTGGACTCGCACCTGACCGAGGACGTGGTCGCAGAAAGAAGGTCCACCATCAGAAACATCGTGAGTATAAGTGAATTTTATAATCACATGTTTGAGAAAAGAAGCTATAATAAGCTATATCTTCTTAATTTATCAGGGAGCTGCGCTAAATAAGCTGGTGGAAACGGTGTATGAAAGTTCATTCTCACTCCACGTGATGACGGACTTTGAATACTGGGATATTGTGGAGGCAAGGGGGATCCCAAACTATGGAACCAGGTATCAAATTTCTTCCAATCGACAATCACTTTCCATATACGATTGGTCAAACTGAACCCGTTGTGTTGTATTGGCAGTGACAGCTCTGCACTATGGGTGGTAGAGTGGATGAACATGCAGAACAACTTCACAAGCAACACTCTTGGTGTGGTATGATTATATGGCAATTCTGATGTGTTGTGTTTACAATAAATTATCACCATTTAACCCCGAAAATAATCTTTGTTAACTATTTCACATTTCACTTCCAGATGAATGAGATTGTCACAAGGATGGCCGTAACTATGCGTTTGCTTATGGGAAACCATAACGACTGCAACAACGAGCTCATTCGGAAGTCGAAGGAATACTGGAAAGTTATGACAACCGCGACTTAGACAATGGGAATGTGCGGTGGCCATTTGTTTGGATATTTGGATGGCTGCGTGGACCATGTTTTGTTGATTGAAACTACTACTATGATTGTCTGTAATATATTTTTAGGATAATTTGCTTGCTGCTTTATGCAGTTTTGTGTAATTTGGACCGCCCTTTGCTGCTTTCTGTTACTTACATTGTTATGTGCTAGTTGTTGTGTCCTTGGGTGTGGATATATTGATGATGGCAAATAACAACAACGCATTATGTGAAGTAATTGGCAGTGGATTGAACTGTAGGCTGCAGCGAATGCTGTTGAAGGAGCGGTTTGAATGGTTGCACCTAAGGCTTCTGTGCTTGCACCAAAGCATTTGATTAGAGGAAAGTGATGATATAATAGTAGCTGCCACTGAAACTATGTTGATGCACCTGATATTGGAAAATAGAAATGTAACATGAAGAATATTTAAATTATGTTGATGCACCTTTAATTGTTATGTTCCATTGAATTGAAAAATTATGCTATTTATTTTTGCATTTTCATATTGCACCAAAGGTACCAAAGTTTTGAAATAGTACAGGTAAGCAATCCTATTTATTTGTACTGCTTTAGAAATTTTGGTGCTGTTCTATTTTAATTTAATTTGGCTGGTTTCATAATCAAAATTGTGCATTGTATTTTTATCACAAATAATACAGTATGAATTTACTCTATCTAAGTAATATTTAGAACATTGTTGATTAATTTATGAAATATATTATGTTGAATTAGGGAAATTACAATACAACAATAGATGAATTTCAATGTGCTTTAGGATAAAATTACAGCAATTCACTTCTTCAGTTACATCAACTTCCAGCCTTGGATATATTAAAACTAACAAGACACAATGTCTGTTACAATAAGCATACCAAATGCCTATTACAAAACAAATCCCACATTTGCAACACAGCACCCAAAATTACAAAATCAGTATAACTGCCAATTATATTATCCAATACAATAAACTACGAATACCACCTCTTACTTCACCACATTCCCATTCTTAACCCATTCTTAACAGAAACAGACACCTTCCTTGCCAAACAAGCAGCATAACATCATTTTGGCATTGCTTCATCACTTCACTGAATTTCAAACTGAAAATCCATAGTCATTACTTAACCTTACAGATGCTGATTGTAAAGAACTATCTGCAGGAGGCTCTCCATCTGCTCCAAGAGTAGGGCAGCATCTTCTGTTGTGACCAGCTGCACCGCATATCCCACACGTCTGTGTCCGCCTGGGTCTCTCTGATGTACCAACAGTACCTGGTCCACAACCCTTGCTTCTTGAACATGAAGGGTTAAGTATATTCACCAACTCCTCTTCAACATGTATGTTATCTGGAACATCTTCATTGTTGTACTTCGATTTAAGCCTACAAAGTTCATTAGTCAGATATTCTAAATATTTTTTGTAATCATCAACATCCATATATGACAAGTCAGCGACCTCCTTACTAAGATTCACCAAAGTAGCGTGTCTAGCAACCAAATGTGAATCCCAGTAGTGGGAACCATCTTCATAACTTCCACTAATAGACTCCTTCGCATATAATGACCAACGATTCAGCACAAGATTCTCAGGAAATTCTACAATATTAAGATAAACCATCACAGCAACAATGTGCTGACAAGGAATCCCAATGGATTCCATTCTAAGACACGAGCATCTGAAATCGTTATTCGATGGACAGTGGGAAACACGCCATCCATGCCCTTCGTCTCTGTATTTTGTCACCGCATAAATGGTAACTGATGCCATATCTTGAATATCTAATACAGATGTTAAGGTTACCTTTTTCATAACAGATCGTACCATTTCAAATATCTCTTTTGTCCAGTGCTTTGATGCTGACCTCTCAAGCGCCCTAAGATTGGTATGCAACACTGCCTGTCCATATTGGGATTCAAAATCAGCTTGAACCTCTCTAAATCGAAAATATGCCACACACCTATGGAACTGCTTAACAAAATCAGTCATATTCATCCTCGAGTGTACAAACTGTCCCATATGACTATGAAATGCTTCGCACCGCGATGTCGTTCTTATTCCTGCAAAGAAATTTCCCCTAATATGAGCTGTTGCCCACATCTTCCTTTTCTGGTACAATTCATTGATCCAATTATTATCTTCTAACCCAAACCTATCTAACATTTCATTCCACAGACTCTCAAATTTCCAAACATCGTGATCACCAAGCATTAATTTTTTGAAAACAGGGATGAAATTGGGATTGCTAATGTTGGAAATTGCATTTCGTAGGAGATGCCATGCACATAACCTGTGGTAACTGTTGGGAAAGACTTTCCTGATTGCATTTCTCATAGCAACATCACCGTCCGTTATTACAGATAAAGGTGTCTTACCTTTCATTGCAACCAAAAACTGCTCCAGCAACCATACATATGTCCCTTCAACCTCATTTGAAACTATGGCAGTAGCAAATATAATCGTCTGGTTATGGTGATTAACACCAGAAAAAACAACAAATGGGCACCTGTACTTATTTTTCTTGTAGGTAGCATCAAAAGCAAGCACATCACCAAACAGTTCATAATTCTTTTGACTCTCACCGTCGCTCCAAAATAGGTTTTGCAACGTTCCATCCGCACCCACCGTGTGTGCAACAAGCATCAATGGATCTATTACACGAAGATCAATAAGATACCTGACAGCACCTTTAGCATCAGAAGACATCTCTTTCCTTTGTCTTGCAATTTGATTATGTACATCCTTCTTCAAAAATCCTACCTTATCATACCCCCCGGCAGCATTAGCGAATGAACCAATCATTTGAGTTACTTTGATTCCGGCATTCCCAAAATTCTTAATTTGCATCTTATCTGACTTACTAAGCTTCCTATTACCTGCCAACAGCCTGCAGTGCTTCTCCTTTAACATTGCATGATTGTGCTCAAAGGTAAAAACTGTGACATACCAACGGTGTGAAATTATATCAATATGAACCCGAAATTTTGCTTCACATCCACACCGGGTTTCGTGCCTCGGACCACGTTTGCGATTATCTACTTTGTTTTGCCTAAATCCTGCAAGGTTACAAAGAAATGTTTGTTGAGTAACATCTCCACTCTTTTTTTTAATAACTTGACCTTTACGGACTGCAAAACCGTTCATCTTTGCAAACCAACAGTACCATGTGTAAGCTATTTCCAGACTTCCAAATTGCAGCTTCGAAACATCATCACATTGCAAGTTAAACATGTCCATATTTGCAATGTCGTCAAACTCGTCAACAACAAATGATTCGTCTGGAAGTTGATCTGAAGATATCGATTCATTCAATCTGTCCGAACCCCATTCCGATCCTTCCCCAGAAATTCCACCGCCGTTTGAATCTGTATTCCAATATTCGTGTCCACTAACATAACCGGAACCTATCTCGTCATCATAATCATCACCATCTAATTCGCCATCATCATCTCCATCTTCATCATCGTATTCACATCCGTAAAATTCATTATCTTCTTCCGCATCTTCATCATAGTATTCAACTTCTTCAAACTCAGAATCTTCATCAACAACTCTGTTGTCATATTCAACATTATCCAAGCATCCATCACTAACAAAATCCAGTTCACCGTCATCGTTAACACGACCATTCTCATGAAAAATCCCATCGTGTGCTTCCTAAAAAAATATAAATAACTAAATAGTAAATCAACCATCAATTAGGGTTACAACCACAAGATAAGATTGTTTGAAAATTGACTTACAGAGTTAACTTGCATTACTCCATGGCCAATAACGTCACCACCATCCATCTTTAACTCAATATCTGTTACTTTTACTAAGCACAAAAACTTGCTTCAGACACAAATCGTTAATGGAAGAGGATCGAAAATGGAAGAAATGAAGAAGAAATCAGAAGGGAGCGCAAAAGAAGAAATCAGAAGGGAGCGCAAAAAGAAGAAATCAGAAGGGAGCACAAAAGAAAATGAAGAAGAAAATGGTTTCAGAAAAATAAAACGCAGAAGAGTAATGGCTGCAGAAAAAGAAATGAAGAAGGACACAGTGGAAGAAGGACGGTGAAGAAAGGTGTGCTGTACGTTTGCAAAAGGTGTAAGGGATGGTGGTGATATGGTGTGTGTTAGTGAAGTGAGTGACCATTAGGGACAGCTAATCTAACGGCTCTTGTTCATTTGAAAAAAAAAAAAAAAGGAAAAAATGGTCTCTCACGGTGAGAGACCTATCCACCTTGCGCACCTTAGACGGCGCCCAAAACAAAGGATAAGTTCCTTATTCCCAAAGAAACATTTTTACACGGCTCCTCAGAACTATATACTGTATACTACAGTTACTCTCAATTTAATGACAAGATAAGATTAATTAACTTAATTTTTTTAATTTTTAAATTAAATTAATCTTAATTTTCCCCGAATAATTTACATACATGAAATTGGACTTTTGACTATGATTAAAAAATCATTTAAATAGTAAATATACATCAAATGCAATATTTATCATTTAAATGAATCACTGCCTCAAAATAAACTAATACTTTAGATCTGTAGATTAAAAACAAACCATATTCCGAAATGGTAATAGAGTACTATTTTGTGAGATGCGAGGGCTTCGTGGAATCAAAAGAGATGCAAAACAATCACAACCTAATGCTTCATCTAACCATTATTATAAATAAATATTTTTTTTAAATTTATTAAATAATGAATATATTCTTTTACGTAAATCAGATACATTTATTATTCAAACTTTGTCCTAATTATCTCATTTATTACACGTGTATTTCCAGTTTTCCACCATCAATACAAATTAGTAACAAATTCGAGCTTATGCATGGATTTTGATCTGTCACTCACATTTATTTACATAATATATTTATTTTACATAGATGGTTAAAAATTAAAAAAATATTTAAATTAATTATAGATTTTCTCTTATATAAAAATATTTAAATAAATATTAAATTTTTTCTTGTATACCATTGTTGAATCATAAATACCATCTTTCGTATATAAAAATATTTAGATCAATAATAAATTTTTCCTCCATACAAATATCATTTATGTTAAGGTACCATTTACAAAAATATCTGGATCAATAGTCAATTTTCGTATCTAAAAATATTTAGATCAATAATAGTTTTTTTTTCCAGTATACGATTTTTGAATAAAAATGTTGTGGACCATAAATACTATTTTTTGTATATAAAAATATTTATATCAATAATAGATTTTTCCCGTATCCAAGTATTATTTATATTTAGGTATCATTTACAAAAATAATTGGATCAATAATAAATTATCGTATATACAAATATTTAGATCAATAATGTGATTTTTTCTCATATATCATTCTTTGATCATAAATATCATCTTTCGTATATAAAAATATTTAGATTAATAATAGATTATTTTTCTGTATACGAGTATTATTTATGTCTAGTTATCATTTACAAAATATTTAGATAAATAATGAATTTTTTCCATATATAAAAATAACATTGTTTATAAACATACAAGGATTAAATATATTTTACTCGTGCAGAAATATTATTTTTTGTAAGCATGATTTAATAGTAACATTCTTCAAGATCATGTTATCGCATATTCATCCTAAATTAATAGTAATATTTATTTTATAATACTATAAGATTTTGTTACACTCTCTAAACACTTTCTCTTTCTTTTCATCGCTCAATTTTTCAGTAATAAAAGTAGTTTTTAACTTGATTGATCAGTAACGTATAAAACTGAAAAGTAAAAGCAATAAGTATGGTAGTATTGTACTATTAAAAACATACTAAGAGAGTTGAAAATCAAAATTCTTATAAATTAATGTTATTAAATTCTGATCAAACAAGTATTTCAGACTCTTGTGATCACTAAACACTTCGAATTTAGAGCCAAAAAGATAATGTCTTCAAATATTCAACACAAATACCATAACTGCTAACTCTAAGTCATGTGTATGATAATTCCTTTCATGAACATTCAGTTGTCTAGAAGCATAAGCAACAACCTGTCCATTTTGCATCAATACACCACCAAGACCCATCTTAGATGCATCACAATATACCACAAAAGACTCACTCGGATTAGAAAAAATTAATACCAGAGCAGTTGTCAACTTCTTCTTCAATTCTATAAAAATTTCTTCACATGCAACATTCCACACATAAGCTTGACCCTTTTGAGTCAACTGAGTTAATGGTAACGCCAACTTAGAAAATCCTTCATTGAACTGTTGGTAATAACCTGCCAAACCAAGAAAACTTCAAATCTCAGTCGCAGACTTTGGAGTCTCCCACTGCAACACCGCTTCTATTTTGGAAGGATCCACAGCAATCCCACCATTAGAAATCACATGGTCGAGGAAACTCACTTCCTTCAACCAGAACTCACACTTCGATACTTTTGCATACAACTTCTTCTCTTTCAATACTTGTAACACAATTCGCAAATGCTCAACATGCTCTGCTTTTGATTTTGAATAGATCAGAATATCATCAATGAAGACCACGACAAACATATCCAGATACAAATGGAAAGTTCGATTCATATTCTCCACTGGGGTAATCCACACACCAAACGATATCACAGTATACTCGTAATGATCATACCTGGTTTTGAAAGGCATACTCGGAATATCATCTGGTTTAGCACGAATCTGATGATAACCCGGCCTTAAATCAATCGTGCTAAAAACACCAGCATCCACCAACTGATCCATCAAATCATCAATCCTCAGAAGTGGATACTTATTCTTAATAGTCACTTTATTCAACTACGTGTAGTGCACACACAATGTCATACTTCCATCTTTCTTCTTAACCAACAATACAGGTGCACCCCATGGAGATACACTCGATCGAACAAACTTCTTCTCAAGCAATTCTCCTAATTGTTTCTTCAACTCATTCAGCTCTGAAGCTGACATTCTACAAGGAGTCGTTGAGACCGAACTTGTACTTGGTACTAATTCGATGGCAAACATTACTTCACGCTCTAGAGGTAGATCACTTATATCGTCTATAAACACCTCTAGAAACTCACAGACAACAGGTAGATCCACACTCGCAGCTTCACGATCAACTTGCAACGACAGGAACATTGCAAACATCAAGGCTTTATCATCCAGAAGTTCATTCACTTGCTTAGCAGACAATACCACCAATTCTCCACTATATCCACACTTAGGGAACCTCAAAGTTTTATAACAATTGATATGAACATAGTTAAACTTCAACCAGTTCATTCCAAGAATGACATCATTTTGGTGTAAGGGTAGACACACTGAATCCATCATAAAACTCTTGCCAAATATAGTTAAAGGATAACTCAAACAAACATAAGTAGTATTAACAGAACCATTAGCATGAGTATCTATTACCATACTACCACTCCTATCAGATAAATTCAATTCCAACTTAGTAGTACATTTAAGCAAAATAAACAAATGAATAGCACCAGTATCAATAATAGCAACCAATTCAACATTATTAATAAAACACGTACCTCGAATCAAGTTGTCTTTCTTGGAATTCTCTGATCCATTCAAAGCGAACACACTACCATTAATATGGGAACAACCTCTTTTTTTGGATTCTAACACTGGGTACTGATATGACCCTATTCACCATAATTGAAACAAGTTGGAACATAATTCTTGCACTCAGGAGCACGATGAATTGTCTTACCACATTTGTAACATCTCAAAACCTTATTCTCACATTCTTTAGAATGGTGACCTTGTTCACCACACCCATAGCACTTGAAAGAAGCGGGAGTTCCTCCCCCACTTGTTTTCTTTCCATCGGAAACCTTTTATTTCCCTTTATCAGCATCGTAAGGCTTCCTACGGTCCTTATGTTATTTCCCTCTCTTCTCACTCAAACTCTTGTAGTGGGCCGAATGAGCTTTGTTATCTTCTTCATAAATTCTAAAGTTGTTCACAAATTCTACAAACCTACAGATCTTTTGATATCCAATTGCCCGTTTGATTTCCGGATGCAAACCATTCTCAAACTTGATACACTTCAAGATTTCAGTAGTCACTTCACTGTAATGCAGATAACACTTTGTTAGTTCCACAAACCTCAAAGCATACTCAATCACAATCAAGTCCCCTTATTTCAGCTTTAGGAAATAAATCTCTTTCTTTCTGTGCACATCCTCAAAAAAATACTTCCTCAGAAATTCCATGTTGAACACAGCCTAAGTGATAGCCTCTCCTGCCCCTACTAATCTCTCACGGGTGCCAACCCACCATTCATCAGCTTCCTATGCCCGCATATTGACGCATCTCGAAATACGCGAAGGCAAAGGGTTGCTATTGATTGTTATTTATCCCACGGGGAAAAGGAAACATCGAGTAAACCTCAAGTGGGCAAGAACAAAGATCGGGGTAAGGGAGTCAGTTACGTGAGGGGAAGGTACTAGCACCCATCACATCTGTGGTACTCCATAGTATCCACTTTCGTTGTTTCTAATCAAAGGGTGTGTCTAAATATAAAGTTCAATGCTACAGGGAATGCATGATAAAGGATTATGTACAAAAATAAAGTTTTAAATAGTTGTGTTCGTGCGAGTCTTGCAACTCGATGCCTACGTGTCCGGTGAAGGAATCAAAACACGTGTAGTTCTCCCCCAAAAGTTTTTTTGTTTGTTTGTGTTTTTTATGGGTATCTGTCATACCCCTATTTTTTACCCTATGATTTCCCAATCATTTTCATTCTTACCACTAATCAAGATCATAATCTTGAGGTTTAACTTTTAGCTTTGTGCCCACCTTACCTTTAAGGGGATCACCAAGCACCCATATATGTGCAACTTGTGAATACTTCTTTGTTATGTTATACTAACCAAATACAAAACTATATCTATTTCTTTCAAATATTTGTGCCTTGTAGGTGGCTGAATCAAGTGCGTTCATACTCTCTCCTAAAGCTAGGGTTTTGAGGATCAACCCTCAATCAGCTGATGATTCATTGAAACTAAGTGGCTTGGACTTAAAAAAATCTATCCTCATCACCAAGTGTTATATCCTGAGCATCTCTTAACTTAATTTGATCAAGTTTATCTCAAGATCATGTAGCTTGATTCATCAAGAAGCGTCATAGGCTCATGGGTTTATTTCCATGCCTTCTTCAACAAGTTTCATTAAGCTATGAACCTCAACATCAAGTGTGCTTCAATAAAACATCATTTTATGGTCTTATGTACCTCCTTGTGTCTTATCATGTAAGAAAATTTCAAGATATTCAAAGTTGATTCAAGAAGTCTGACATAATTTGATAAGTCTTTGATTCTATGATCACAAGGACACAACTCCCTCAATTTTCAACATTTTTAGTGCCTCTTTTTGAAAATGGTTCTCCTTGACACCATCAACAACTTCTCTTTACAAGAGGAAATTTTGTGAAGAAAGTCATCAAAAGTGAGAAGATATTATAGGGAGGATCTATCCTCATCATTTTCCAAGTTTTAGAGAGCCAAAATCACTCAGCCTTATTTCTTCCAAAGTTCACCAAAATCAGAAATTGAATTCATATTTCTAAGTCTTCCAGTTCTAGTTTCTTAACTCTGTCTTCATCCTTGAACTCCACTGAAGCTAACCACACCATTTACAAGTCAATTCGTGCTTATAATCAAGCTACCTAACTTCACTTTCAGAGCATCAAACTTGAGTTTCAACAGGTAGTAATTCGTGATCATTTTGTCTCAAACTTGTTCCCATTTTCTTCTCTATCCATTCCCGAAGCTTAAGCTTCTTTTGGTTTTGACTTTGGTTGAGTTTTAAGCATTTCATGGTGATTTTAACTTTTTCAAATTCTCTGATTTTTTCAAATCGAGTAAGTTGTTGTTTGAATAAATTTTTTGCGAGCTAGTGGTTGAGATCGTCTTGAAGAGACAAATCCAATGATACTACTCATGAATGCTAATTTATCCATTCGAGTAAGCTGCAATTCATGTTGATTTTGTTGTCTTTTCAACGTTTTGAAGTTGAAGACGATGACATGTGTGTTTTTAACCAATCAGAACACGCCACGTGTATTTTTAAAATCTTATTTAAATGTGATTCAGTGATTTATTCATTAATGACCATAACATGCACAGCGCGCCAAATCCATTGGATTTGATTACTAATGCGTTTTGACATTGATCAGATAGTCCATATCATTTTGGTTTTATTTTATTTTTCAAAATTATTTTATCTTCAAATATTAATAACTCTTTCATTTTAATTCCAAAAAATACCAAATATTTTGGTAAAATTATCTTTTAATTTTCTCTTTTTGATGGATATTTTTTCATATTTTTGATTTTACTATTTTTAGCTATTTTTGCTTTGCTTACTTGATTTTAATTAGTTTAAAAATAGTTTTAAGATTATAAAAATTACCAAACTTTTTCTAAAAATATTACATGGTTTATTTTATTTTATTATGGTGTTATTTGAAATTTATTTGGTGCTTAGATACTCAATAAGTATTTCATCAATAATTTCTTATTATTTGACCATTTAAAACCCTTTTTTTACTTTTCTTTAAATTGGTTCTTCTCTCCATCTATTTTTTCTATATTTGTGGGTGTAAGTCTAAATGAATTTTGTGTAGAGACTGTGATTTTATCATTCCTCTGATGGATCATTAAGATGAAATTCCATAATGATCAAAAGAAATTCATCTGGAACTTGGTTTTGTTTTTTAATCCCTTCCCTTCCCTCTTCATCTTATTCTTATTCTTTTTTTTTTTGTTATTTTACATGTGTTGCAAATTTTAGGAGAATGATTTATATATCATTTCTCTAATTTATTTTTAAACACATAAATTGTTATTCACCGACCTCGTTGTAGGGTGACTTCTAAATAAGTTACTTGTCGATTGCTTAACTTAGCGCTAAATTTATCATGTATTGTGAAATAATCATTTGTGGCCTAAACCTATGTTTACTATCCCAAGGATGATTGATTATTTGACAGTTGGCTCAATACCTTTGAAAAATTATTGTTAGGAGACTTTAATTATATCAATCCTCCAATGAATTTTCATTAACTTTGACCTAAGTTCATTATTCAACCATTATTGATCATTCACTTTGACAAGTAACTTCTAATCACTAACTTCTAACTTTACTTTTATGCTTCTTTTACTATCATGCTTTATTCCTTTTTTTATTTTATCTTATGCTTTTGCTTTATCATTCATTATCCATTATCATGTTTATGCTTATGCACTTTTTCCTTTGTCCATTTGGACTTTTTATTTTGCTCTTAAAACATTAATAAATGCTAAATCATAAAAGACTTAATGAGGACTTGAACTTTGGTACCTTGGTTTTATTCTGTTGATATTCTGGAGTCTTTGAAGTTTACTCCAAAGCATTCGTTTGATTTTGTTTGTGTGCAGATTATTTTGAGTTCTTTACTTTATCTGAAGTTTTTGGGGTTTACTCCAAGACATTGTGATTGTGATATTATCCTCCAAGAATGAGTTTGTTGATGACTGTTGTTTTGTCGGTTTTGAAAATATTGCCCCAAAGAAAATTATCGGGACGAGTCACGTACTAGGTCGCTTTATTTAAGATATTTCGCCGTACTGCTAGTAATTATGCAGAGCAGTTCGAGATCCGACGATGTCTCCAGGATAAAACAGCTCATTCAGAGAATACAACTATCACTTGCACTGTGATGAATCATTCGAATTACACCTTTAGATGGTATAACAACCAGTCGTAGTATCTGAAATAAATTCCAGTCGAAAACCAGAAAAGAAATATTTAGATGAAGCAGAGTAGGGAGAGAGAAGAAAGAATTCGATTGTGAATTTTGGAGTGCCTTACCAACGAACTGAAGCACTCTATTTATAGGTAAAGGATTCAACTGAGAGAGAGAAAAATCGTGGGAGAAAATCATTGGAGAGTGGAACCGGCCCAGTCAAACTAGCCGTTTCTTTCCACTTGGTCAGCAAGTCACGAATGACTTTTGGAGGCCAAGCAAACCTAGTCAAAATTTAGGTTAAGACTTGGTCTTTGAGGACAGGTCACCATTTCGTAATTAATTAATATTAAATAATAGTATTTAATTTTTCACCGAATTAATTAATTAATTAATTTCCATTCATTTGGGTTCCAAAAAATTAATTCATTTGGATCGAGCCGGGCAGGCGGCGGCGGCGCGCGTGTGTAGATGGCATATTGATGTGTCTTCACTCCTTTACAAAATACAAAATTGTTCAAGTTGGAATATATATACACTACTAATATTTGTGTTCCCTCCAAAGTGGGACTAAAATGAATCTTTTCAAATTCATCTTCACATTAGTTCTTACTTGTGTTCATTTGTTGCTCATTTAATGTCAATAAATCATTTCAACTCTTCCAAATTATCATTCCAAGTATTCCAACAATGACATAAACTCAAACCTAAACTAATTTAGAGGTTTCCTGCTGAAGAGATGATCTATATAAGTGACGATCGAGCAAAGAATGCTACAGATCAGGTTGATTACCTCAACACATTGGAACCAAGGGGTTTGATGCAACATAGACTGATGCTCGAAAAAAACTACGTTGCGATACTATTGCGGAATATCAATCCTATGGAGGGTCTGTGTAATAGAACTCCACTAATTTGCAAACATCTAGCACCAAATATGTTTGCATCAGGGCAATTCATAGGAAAATATGTTTGGATACCTAAAATACCTCTACAACCAAATCCCGGTGACAACAAATATTTAATCCCTTTTGTCGGACGACAGATCCCCCTACGTCTGTGTTTTGCTATGATAATAAATAAAGCCCAAGGCCAAACGCTTGATTGTGTTGGTATATACCTTAGACAACCAGCATTTACTCATTGACAATTCTACATGGTGTTGTCCAGGACGAAAACTGGTCAAAACGTTCGCGTTCTGATTATTCCGCCAACATGCAATGATCCAGAAACCGAATATACAGCTAATGTTGTATATAATGAGGTTCTGGACAAAGCAAATGACATTTGATTTTTGACAAATAACAATCTTTTGCAAAATACTTTTGGCTATATAATATATAGTGTTGGTGATTTTAGTATCATCAATGTATTTTAGTAGTAATATGATTTACTATAGGGCGATGCAATTATGCGTTAAAGCTTGAAACGAGTTAGTGTAGTGCGGAGTGCACGCTCGTCGAGCCAAACGAGTAATTGAATACGAATAATTGAAACGGGATTCCAAGGGCCGAAGCCCCTGGCGGGGCAGCGCCCCGTAGGGGTCCAAGGGGCAGAGCCCCTGGCTGGGGTCCCGTTGACATGACCGTTTTCTGAACAGTTGTGTCTTTTCGGTTTCTGTTATTGATCTCCTATATAAGGAGTCATTTGACCTCGATTTTGGAGATACGAAAAACTATACTTTCTCTCTACATTCCTGATCAGTTCTCTTTTGCCAGAAACAGATTGTTCTTCGAGAATTATCCCCACAAAGATTTCGTGAACCCAGGCAAGAATAGGGTCGAAATACTTTATTCGGAAAGTATACGAACACGATTCTTCGAAATTATCCAGGATTATCATACCCGAATTTCTAACATATAGTATATACGGAGTCACGTTTGTGCCTAATAGTGATTAACTGCCTATCATTCTCTATATAATATTAACTACACTTAGAAGTCTCCATCGTCAGCTCATTTTATGATATTGCTTTTGATTTTCGTATCATAATATGCTATTATGACATAGTAGCTATGTATGTGATTACATGCAGCATGATATTGCCTTTGTTTTTTGTTTCATATTAAACTGTCTTTGAATGACTTGATTGACTCTACTTTTTGCCTGAGCTCATACTTGTCATTATCTTTTTTTTTTTTTAAGCATAAATGTGTTATGTGAGAATTATGATTTTGCCTTTTGCTTGCATCTTAGATATCAATCCAATCTGATGATTTTCATCAAGTTCGTCAATTGCTGCAGTCATTTTTTTACCATATATGCTTAGTCTTCAGTAGTCTTTTTTTGCCATACTCATTCATTTAGTATATAATTAAATTAACATGACTTGAATGTTGAACATTTGCAATGGAGTCACAACTGTCATTGATTTCATACATTAATATGCATACTAAGAATTGGACCGCATGAGTAACAATGCTAATGATAAGATACATTAGTATGAAACATCTATTAAAGTAATTCTTTTAATTTACAAGTGTCTAATGCAGAATAGATTTAATTGTCTATAATTATTACAGAATAATCAAAAGTATTCGGCAATATTGGTAAATATCTAACTACAAATTATTGATTTTCATAATAATTATAAAATAATTAAGAGTCAATTTAAAAATTATAACAATTTGAACCTGAGATTTTGAAAATAGCACGCACACATAGACATGCTTAACATTCTTATTGAATTGATTCTAGATATATTGGGAATTGTACTGGCTTATGAAGAACTGACAATAGTGTACACAAATGACAAAGCCATACCAATTCAATGTTTCACATTCATTGATGCGGAGTATGTATATACAGCAACAATCCTTCCATACGATATTACCAATTCTGTTAAATTGTTTATTACAACACACATTTTCGAATGCCATACAGAGAAATTGCTGTATGCGTTAGTATGTTGAATGAGTTGCCATCGTCTGTGGGATGTGTTATTTCAACATACATCACTTTTAAAATCATAGTATAACATTGACCAATTCAAATCATAATAAAGGAACTGTACTTTCTGCAAGAAATGAATCGCCATTTACCATTAATCCTCCATTTGAACCAGTATCAATGCTCAAAATGTGGTAAGTTATTTGTTATTAATACAGTAAGTATACTACCAAAAGTTGAATATCCAACTTCATAATTCAACTCGTAAATAGTACAGGATCAACTCTAGAACTGATGAAAAAATAGAAAATTTACTTTTGGACAAGTCTGAGTCTTATGGCAAAACAGTTGGTTATGAAGGGTGACTGAAAGTCCACACTGTTACTGATCTTGTGCAGATCACAAAGGTTTGGACAAATTAATGAAAATTTGAAGTTAAATATTAAATACTAATATAAATACTTAAAAATGTCTTGCAGAAAGGGGATTATTGGGTAAGAGGATATCTTCAGATATCACAAGAGGAACAGAAATACTACTACATTGGATGCAAAAATTGCGTCAAACATCTACAACTACTGCACGGTATTCTTGTCCATAATCGATGAAAACGTTGCAATCAGAGTATAGACCTATAGTATTCATGTCAATAAGCGATGAAAACGTTGCAATCAAAGTATAAGCTGTAGACAGTATTGCTGAGAAGATATTGCAGACTGAAGCAAGCAACATTCATAGACTTACAACATTGGTAAATTATCCTTTTAATAAAGGACAAAACTTAGGTACAATTCTTTATGCGTGGTTCTTACTATTTTCAAATGAAAATATGACAAGTGTATAATTTCCTTTTACACGTATGCAAATTTCTCCTATTTTCACTCACTAAATCATATTTACGTATATTTGTCATATTTTTATTAGAAAATAGTAAGAACCACACCTAAAGAATTGTACCCAAGTTTTGTCCTTTGATAAATTAGGTTACTACTTATATTGATTGAATATCTAAGTAACTAGACCATAATAAAACAGGGTAATGTGTATGACATCGAGCCTATACAAGCTGAATTTTATGGCAAAGTTTACATCATGCTACTACGCAGTGACTTCAACGAACAAAATGTAAATCAGAGGAAAATGCTGCTTGTATCTTATGACCCAATGGAATGACAATCTAGCTTGGAAACATCAGTTACAGCACTTGCAATTGAAGGATCTGACACTTTAGACAAGGGAAGTCAATTGACACTTCAGGCTTACTATTCTCCCCTTTAAAAGGTCATATGAGTCTCATCACCCTCAGTCCAGGTATGTCAAATGAATTTACTATTGAATATACGACTTATAGTTTAAAAATAAGCAATTGCTAACACAATGAAAATTCCAGCAAAGAAAAAGATGCTAATGATGAAGGAAACAGCAGTTCCACTTCATGTGTATATAGAATTCAATGAAAATTGTGCATTCAAAAGAACACTACTCACAATATCTTTTCCAAATAACTAAAGAACTAAAGAAATTGGAAATAACTGTGCATTCAATGAAAACTGTGCATTCAATGAAAACTGTGCATTCAAGGAAAACTGTGCATTCAAGAAAACTGTGCATCCGATGAAAACTGTGCATTCAAAAGAACACTAATCACACTGGATCCCCTTATAATGTTAGTAAGCTCCACAAATTATCATGGTAATCCTCCCTCCAAGTTTGGAAATAACTGAAGCAATTGCTCTCGGCTCCCAATCTGAAACCAAAAAGATGTCATCAAAATAATTCATCGCTAAGGGTATGAAAGTATTCTAGTTAAAAAACATTAAAGATGATGGATATTTAAAAGAACACTACTCACAATAGCTTTTCCAAATAACTGAAGGAGAAAATAGCAGATTTAAGCAATTAAACAAATTTTCATCATAGGGCAAACCAAACACTCACAAAACTAACTGTGGAGATGCTTCTTAGCATATATAATGTAAATTTAAACAGTGAAAACTTATTGCTTCCAAGAAAACCTTCGACAACTTTGTAACTCATAAGACAGGTAACTTGATCACAAGAAATTTAGAGATAATTAAATATTTCAAACAAATACCTCTATTCCACTGCAACCATCTACATCAAGAGTTGTCAATGTGTTTGAGCACAACTCAGAGAGGGTCTCCAGGCATTTATTGGTGACTCCAGGGATTCCAGACAAGCTGCACAACAGAAATGACAGAAGTTATATCGGAATTCAGACATATAGTTTTGGGAAATCAAATTACCTACGCTAAGGAAACAATATATTTTACTGATGGTTTTACCACAAACAGGAAAGTCCATTTACAAAGATTGAAATGTAGAGAGGTTGAACTAATCATTAGTGCTTATAATTAAGTTAAATATCATTTTAACTTAAAACAAAAAGAACACAAGAAAACCTAGTGCCGAGATTTAAACCCTTGACCTCTACATGTACAAGTGAGTGTCTAACCTCTACACCAAACACCCCCACCCAAATCTTCTTTTAACTTGTTGGTGCTTAGGTTCAAAGCTTAGAAGAAATTGAAGAGATAATTTTCAAAGCTGAATTTGTCAATAAAATGCTTCTTTAAATTAATTATCTTCCCAAGCTTAATCTGATAGCGCTCAACATTAAAAAAAAAATCTAAAATGTGTTATTTGGATTATAAAGAAGCTCTTAACCAACATCATAAATTTCCGGTAGAAAATGAGTAAACTATCACAAAATATGTGAACATTGTGTAGTGACTAAACTTCTAACTAACCTCAGAAATTTAAGGCTTCGGCACCCTTCAGCAATAGCTATGACCCCGGCATCAGTAACTCGTTCACACCTATAATAAAGAAACGTGGTCTCAATATCCAGACATCCGAAAGTAAGAATATAATTATCATGAAGGTTAAATACTTTATCTAACTTATAGAGTTAACTTAAACCAATGAATTAGGCACAATCCCATATCCTATGATTCTCAGATTTCAGACTATCCGACATCATAAGTTTGTTAAGAGTTTGGGATGAAATATGTAATATGAACTATGAAAGAATTTACTTCACTAAAAATTAAAGTTTCATACCCGGCGATGTCTAGAGATTCCAACCCAAGACGAGCATTTCTAATTGTAAGTAAACTATTATCAGTGATATTCTGCATGATAGAGTATCAATAAGTCAGAAAATATTCAATGAACCAAGTTTGGAATATCTTAATGTTATCATGACTAATGCAACTAAAATGTAAACCATGATAAGTAAAAGGAGAGAAATTATCATGATATGAAAACTAGTAATGCAACCAAAGGACCAAAATCAAGTTTAAACAAATGGTCAACTAAATTACTGCAAACGTATAAACCCATTGGGGCAAGTTCACTCAAGGAACAATTAGCATCCCACTACAACAAGGAACTATTAGACTCAACCAGTTAGTTTTAAGCAAGGCTAAAACTTAGCATCCAACTACAACAAACTTACTATTAGGTTTCCAGATTTCCTTTATACAAAATGTACTTTTGGAAAAATAACTTCATGAGAGTGTTTGCATTAAACGTTTTTGGTAAATCTGCAGCCCTTTAAGTAAGTTGTATGCAAAGAAAGCAGGGACTTAAAGAATTATTGCTATAGTACTCAGTACTCACTCTTACAAATAGGAAATATTCAAAAAAGCTTGGCCAAACATTGTTATTTATTTAATATATCATTAACATATCACTAACTTTTCATTTCTTCTATCAAAGAGCCAGACCAGTAAACAACGTAAATACACGCTATTCTAGGTTGGAAAGTCAGTAGATTACCTTACAGCCACTCAAGTTTAGGTCAGTGAGACATTTACAGTTCTTCACCAAAGATTTGACGAAAAAATCAGTCACCCTGAAATGATATCAAGATTAAGATTCTTAATCCGCATTCAAAATCATAAAGAGGAAAGGAAGAGGAATGTGGCGTACCTGAAATTATTTCTAATGGAGAAATTCTTAAGTTTAGGGCAGGTACTTAGTACATCTTGAACCCCCCTGTTAGATATATTTCCGCAGCAATCTAGGTTTAAAGACTCTAGGTTCTCGAGGGAGCCCACAGCATTTTTCTATTACAAAGAGGCCAAATAAACAATCAATTTTAATATCAGAAAACTTCTCTAAGTAGGATAAATCAGACGAGGATAGTAATGTATAAAAAAGTGGATCACCAAGCGAACTAAATCAGTGGAGACAGTTGAAGACATACTATGTCCTCCGAATTCAAGACTAAAACTTGTTAAAAAAATAAAAAATGCAATGCACATGGATCAACGATAGAAAGTAAAATTAGCGATTATATTTATGAAGCCCAATTCAATAATGAGCAACTAGAGAGACATCATTATACAAACCTTTCAAACAAGATAAGCCACTATTTACATGAAAATCATAAAGAACATTATTATTATGGTACAAAGTTGCTATCTAAAACCTACTGGCCTAGAGAATCAAATGAAATTTAAAGGATCTTCTAAAATTTGATCTCGTCGACTTTTTATGCGACTAAATGAAACCGTATTCAGCTTATCTATATTTTTTAATTGTTACTCTTAGATGACTAATATATAAACATTAATGCCACAAGCCATTCACATTATGATGAAGTAGTTCTTAAGCCTATTAGTATTAAATTATTTATAAACCCTTGCAACAGTATGACCAAGATAATATTCAGAGGTTACTGCAGAAGTTCAACTTTAGCTATCTATGAACAGTTAAAGAATGTGGTCGACGAACAGACACCTCGGTTTTAAGAAGCTTGAGATGCTTGTCTTCAATGCCTTGTGCACTTGCAAGATATATATGCTTCACATTGTGAAATCTAGTCTGCAACAGAAACAACAGATAAATGCAGAATCTGAGTTATTCTATTAGCAAAATGGGCTAATTTACTCTTTAGAGACAAAATATAATAGAAGGAAAAGCTGACCAGTGAAAGAGCCGATAGAAGACGATCACCAGCATTATTTACCTCAGAAAGAACGAGAGTCTGAAAATAAATTGTGAAAGATCAATTATGGTGGGCAATAACGAGCAGTAATGAAAGAATGAAAATACGTAAACATTATTTAGATGATGAATCACCATCCCATAATGATTGTCTAGTTTTGAGTTTTATGGGATGGAGGGAGTAGTATTAATGTGAAACACAGAGTTTTAAGCACTGACCTGCCAGAGAGGTAAGGCGCTTAAGAAAGCATTATAAACCCTACGGCTGACGGAGAAGAGGTTAACGAAGTCTGGTAGTTCTAGCTTAATAGTTAGGGCTACTGTCTTCAACGCAGTTGCCATAATTTCACTCCGAGCATACTCCTGGAGGGTTTTTAACATAATATTTAGTAAAAAGCACATGTATATGTATGTATAAACAATAGGCCCATACAACCACTGTTTACCTCCTCTGGTTTCTTAAAATGCTCTTTGTATGTTAACGGACGACGGTCACTCCAAACCACCCCAAGTTTGTCGAGGGCTTCAGTCTGAGCCTCCCTAGTGAGTTTCAAAAATTTAATTGGCACAAGCTTGATATCGGGAGGTACCCGGATAAGGTAGCCGGGGGGGGTCTGTCGGGTCTGTCACTCTTGATGTAAGCCATCACTTTCTCGTGTTGCTTCTGCAACATATCTCGAATTTTCGTAGAACCTGATACAAATGGAAATAATAATTTATTTGAATTTGATTTCAATTTCAATTCATTGTAATCATCTAAGTTATCTCGTATTTTCGTAGAACCTGATACAAATGGAAATAATAATTTATTTGAATTTGATTTCAATTTCAATTCATTGTAATCATCTAAGTTATCTAGTATTTTCGGACAACCTGATACAAATGGAAATAATAATTTATTTGAATTTGATTTCAATTTCAATTCATTGTAATCATCTAAGTTATTCCATAGGTGTTAAATTCCTTGTAATCATCTAAGGTATTCGATAGGGTTACCTTTGTATGTTAACCTAGGCTCTCTGATAGGGAGATACTGTTGCTTGTTCATCCTCTTGGACATCGAACGAGTTATCATAGGCAATCGTTCATAATGGTGACGTGGAGCAACGCTGCTTTCGAGGATGTCGGACGGAGCAACGCCGGATGCAACGCTGCTTTCGAGGATGTCGGGCGGAGAAAAGGAAGCGGATGAACGAGTTGTTTTCATGCTTTCATAGTTGTACCTCTTCAACTCTGCGAGATGCACAATTTTATTTGATGGTGTGTACAATATATAGCGGGAAAGTCAGGTAACTATGGGTCAAAATCAACGGTTGGATCAAACGGGTGAACAAGATATTGACACGTATTATGCTATTTATTTTATTTTATAAAATAATAAAATAACTACTAACAAATCCGTGCATAACCACGGGTTCTGTTCGGTTACGCGAATTTGAATACAACATTTATTTTAAATAAAAATATTAAAGAAAAAAAATTTAGATAAATAATTGATTATTTCGTATATAAAAATATTTAGATGAGTAATAGATTATTTCCCTTATACAATTTTTGGATTAAAAATATTTAATCATAAATATCATTTTTCGCATATAAAAATATTTGGATCAATAATAGATTTTTTTCCAACTTCATTTTTGTTTAGATATCATTTACAAAAATATTTGGATCAATAGTACATTTCGTATATAAAAATATTTAGATCAATAATAAATTTTTTTCCTATACCATTTTTGAATAAAAAATATTTGGGTCATAAATTTCATTTTTTGTAAATAATAGAATTTTTTCCGTATACAAATATTAATTTTGTTTATGTATCATTTACAAAAATATTTGGATCAATATTAAATTTTCGTGTATTAAAATATTTAAATCAATAATATATTTTTTCCCGTATACCATTTTTGGATAAAAAATATTTGATCATAAATATCATTTCTCGTATATAAAAATAATTACGTTAATAATAGATTTTTCCCGTATACAGACTTCATTTTTGTTTAGGTATTATTTACAAATATATTTGAATCAATAGTAAATTCCGTATATAAAAATATTTACATCAATGACAATAATAGATTTTTTTCTCGTATACCATTTTTGAATAAAAAATATTTGGATCATAAATAATATTTTTCGTAAATAATAATACAAATATTATTTTTATTTAGGTATCATTTACAAAAATATTTGGATCAATATTAAATTTTCGTATAAAACAATATTTAGATCAATAATATGTTTTTTCCCGTATATCATTTTTGGATAAAAAATATTTGATCATAAATACTATTTCTCGTATATAAAAATATTTAGATCAATAATAAATTTTTCTTTCCCATATACAGAGCTCATTTTTGTTTAGGTATCATTTACAAAAATATTTGGATTAATAGTAAACTAGCCGCCTACCCGTGCGATGCCCGGACATATATTATTGAATTATCATTATATATGTATTAAATTACTTCTTAATTATTATTAATAAATTGTTTAAAAACATATCAATTGATTTATAGAGTTAAATATAGTTGTTAGTTGAAAAAAGATGAATTAAATAATAACTTATTTTGGGCCACTTGATTCTACTATTTACATGTTAACTAAAAGAAAATATATATAACAATATAATTAATTAACAAAATAGAAAATTTAGAGATATAAACGACAAATGTCTTAATTTAATGTGTAATTTTTCATCTATGACATGCTTATAGGTACACATACAAAAAAAAAATTCATGGCATGCTAATATATGGACACACAAAAAATATAAAGAAATTAAAAGTATGAAAAATGGAAACAAATAATATAAATAAAAAAAATTAATAATAATACATGAAAAAATTCATGGCATGCTAATTTATGGATAGACAAAAAGTAAAAAAAGTATATAACAGTAGAAAAATAGAAACAATTGATAAAAGAAAAAAAATACAATAAATAAAAACAAAACCACTTATGTAGGCATGAATTAATTAAGAATGTGGCTAATTTTTTATTTTTGCTATTTTTTTAGTTTTAGTTATTAATGAATAATTGTAAGAAAAACTATAAAATAATTAAATAAAACAAATAATAAATATATTGGAACAATTACAAAAATTAATTAGTGGTTAGTTAATTAAGAGCGTGGTCAGGTTAGTTGTTTTACAATTTTTTATCTTTTTGTCATTAAAGAATTAATAAATAATTAGAAGGAAAGGTAATAAATAAATTAATTGAAGAAGTGAATAGTTTATAGTCATTAATTAATTATTATTAATTTTTTATAAGTGGGTAGTTTATAGTAATTAATTAATTATTATTAATTTTTTATTATATTATTTGATGAAAAAGATTTGGCGGAAAATTTTGGTGGGAAGAAGTTATAGGATTATAAGTGGGTAGTTTATAGTAATTAATTAATTATTATTAATTTTTTATTATATTATTTGATGAAAAAGATTTGGCGGAAAATTTTGGTGAGAAGAAGTTATAGGATTATAATTTAGTATGATATGATGATTTCGTATATAAAAATATTTATATCAATAATAAATTATTTTCAGTATACCATTTTGGAATAAAAATATTTGGATCATAAATACCATTTTTTTGTAAATAATAATTTTTTTTCATATACATATATTATTTTTATTTAGGTGTTATTTACAAAAATATTTTGATCAATATCAAATTTTCGTATATAAAAATATTTAGATCAATAATAAATTCTTTGGCCTATTCCATTTTTTAATAAAAAATATTTGGATCATAAATAATATTTTTCGTATATAAAAATATTTAGATCAATAATAGATTTTTTTTCCCGTATACAAACTTCATTTTTGTTTAGGTATCATTTTCAAAAATATTTGGATCACTAGTAAATTTCGTATATAAAAATATTTAGATCAATAGTAGATTTTTTCCCGTATATCGATTTTGAATAAAAATTATTTGAATCATAAATACTATTTTTCGTAAATAATAGATTTTTTCTGTATGCAAATATTATTTTTATTTATGTATCATTTACAAAAATATTTAGATCAATATTATATTTTCGTATATAAAAATATTTAGATCAATAATTGATTTTTTGAATAAATTTTTATGTATATCATTTTTTATTAAAAAATATTTCGATCATAAATACCATTTTTCGTATATAAAAAAAATAAATAAATATATATATATATATATATATATATATATATATATATATATATATATATATATATATATATATATATATATATATATATATATATACACATATATATCAATAATAATTTTTTTTTGTTGAAGAAAGAAGTGAGAAAGTGATGAAAGAGAAAAAAAATAGAGAGTTTAGAGAGATTTGATAAGTTTGATAAAATATAAGAGTTGTATTATTTTAATAATAAAATTAAGAATTTTATGGTGCAAAGACCAAAAAACTACAATTTTAATGTGGTGACAAAAAATCAAATAAGGATATTTTTTACGTTTCTACAACCATTAATTTTATTATAGGCTTAATTGCACTTTTGGTCCCCCTAGTTTCAGCTGCTTAAACTTTTAGTCCTCCCAGTTTAAAACCCAGGATTCATGCCCTCAAAGTTTTACTCTGTTGGAATTTTTGAAGCCCCCCTCCATTTGGCAGTATTTTTAATGACATGGCATGGAAATAAACCTGCCACATGGGTAATGATTTAATGATGAATGACATGGAAAACATTAACTATTTAAAATATTTTCAGGTTATCTGTAAAATAAACTTAATTTGGAAAATGTATTTTTAATTCATTTAATTGGACACATAAGAATCCAATTTTGCCCTAATCCCTTTCTTGTTCATTATGTTCGTCATCTCCTTCATTTCTCCTTCATTTTGTTCGTCATCTCCTTCATATCTCATTTCTCCTTCATTTCTCCCTTATCTCCTTCATCCTTCGTCAACCTTGTAATGTCTCAAAACTCTGTGTCATTTGATAGCTACAGAAGTCACAGAATGAGACAGGAATGTCATTGCGGTCTCGATGCTCCGTTGATGACGGCCTGGACCGATACAAACCCAGGACGTCGCTTTTTCGGTTGTGGGATGTACAATGTTCAAGGTTTCAAGAAGTGCAGTAACTTTGTTTGGCTTGATGAAGAAATGAACCCTAAGGCAAAAGAAGTAATTTCGAGCTTAATGCAAAAGTTGAATGAAGAAAAGCAGAGGGTTAAGGATTCAGTCGCAAAAGAAGAAGAATTGAAGATGAAGATGAAACTGATAAAGAAACAGTTGAAGTTTAATTGGGTCATGACCATTGTTGTGCTGGTATCATTAGTTGCAACAATAATTATGAAATGAAGCTGTTAGTACAATTGTTGTTTAGGTCTAATTTGTTGTCTTTGTTTAGGTTCAATTAATGTATAAGTTTAAGGATGTTTAGGTTCAATTTATGTTAACAGTTTATTGTTGTAATTGTATGGTGTTGCTTGGTGTTGTCAACCTTGTAATTTGTTGTAACAGTTTATCAATCAATGAAGTTGCTTGGTGTTGTCAAAATGTTACCAAAGTGTAATAAAATTTAGCCAAATTGAACCAAACTAATAACAACCAATCAACAGTTTATTGAACCAAACTGATAACAGTTTATTGGTGTTGGTCAACATGTTACCAAATTTAACCAAACTGATAACAACATGTTACCAACATGTTACCAAACTGATAACAACATGTTACCAACATGTTACCAAATTTTGACATCATCTATTTACAAATTGAAATAACATTTAATCAGTCAACAAAATCTAACCAAAGTGTAATCAAATTGAACCAACAAGTCATCTTTATAGCAGTAAGTTATAAAATTACTTGCATATATGAAATTATCCAATTGATGGCCATTACATAAGTGGTTCAGTAGCAGCAATTTTAAAACATAACATTATAAAATATTGTTTGGCAGCCATATTGTTTTCATACTGAGATCCAAACTGATTACCATATTGTTTGGCAATGATTACTAATCACTACAAAATACCCAAAATATCATATTGTTTTACAATCACAACAAACTTTCATACTAATGCAACATTGTTACATTCAAAAAGAAAGGCATCATTGCCTCCTAATCCTGAGTTGGTTGAGGTGCCTGAGATCCTTGACCAATCTCAACTGGTTTTTCTTTTCCCTTACTCTTCTTTACCTTATTGGTTGTCTTAGCTTTCTTTGCCTTGTTGCCCCCTTTAGGTATCTGCCTATCAGCTGCCCTCTTTCCCTTACAGCTCCTCTTGTTGTGTCCAGCTTGTCCACATTTGTTGCAAGTGACAGTTCCAAACTTCTTAGGAAGAACAAAGGGATTCTTTGGCTCATCAGATGTTTTGTTCCTCATCTTCTTAGGGCGGCCAATTGCCCTTCTCATGACAGGAGGAGACATTGGCACATGGTCAACATTGTTCCAAAGTTGTGGTCCATTATTTGGAAACACAATGTTAGCATAGCACTTTCCAAATGTAAGCTTGCTGCAAAACTGAATTTGTGTCATAAATATAACATAAAGAAAACTTAATGTTGTAGAATTCAAGAAATACCTATAATATGGAGACACATATCCTTCAGGTTTTTTCCTAATGCTCCAAATGCAAGAGATAACATGACTGCATGGGATTCCAGACAACTCCCATTTTCTGCAGCTACATGATTCATTTTTCAGATTGACACAGTAAGTCTCAACTCCATTGGTAACTCCAAAGATGGATAAGTCATCATCACCATGCCAAGAAGGGGTCCAGTTTTGTGCCTCCTGTTTGTTCTTCTCTATGAGCAATTGGATTCTAGGACATATAACACCCTCATAGTCCTGTAATAGTGTCTTCTGTTTAGTTATCCTCTTTGTGATATAATGCTTGATTCCTTCCAAAAGTGTTATGATTGGCTTGTCTCGATGCTCTAAAATTGCCCTGTTAAATGCCTCACACATGTTATTAACCTGAATATCACACTTTGAAAATGTCTTGAAATGAGATCTTGACCAATATTTAGCAGGAATGTCAGCCATGTCCTTCCATGCATCTGGCTTTAGAAGCTTCAACTTCTCCATTGCTCTATCAAACATAGGAACACAAGTAGCTCTAGCTGCTGCCCACATGGCCTGTTTAAGCACCAAACCAGAATGTTTCTTCTTCCAATTACCATAAAGGTGTTTGACACACATTCTTTGCTCCACATTGTCACCTAATTCTTGGATAGCAGGAACCAAACCCTACAACTTTTACACATAACAGTTGTATATTAATATATAAGTGAATATTAAAATAATTACATTTAGAGTTTAGTATTACCTTCTGTTGGTCATAAATAAAGCCATAGCACCTATCATTGAATGCTCCTAAATCTTGTAGTAGTAGATGCAAGAACCACTGCCATGAGTCTTTGATTTCAGCCTCAACAACAGCATAAGCTATTGGACATATTTGGTTGTTTGCATCTCTGCCTACAACTGACATCAGTTGGCCCCCATAATCACCCTTAAGAAAACATGCATCCAATCCAATGATAGGTCTACAGTAGGTGGCAAATCCTGACTTGCATGCATCCAAAGAAATGTAGATTCTCTCAAATGCTAGATTGCCATTGTTCTCTTCACATTTAATAACCATAGTACTCTTGGGATTGGACCTCAACAACTCCTCTCCATAGCTTCTCAAGTGTCTGAATTGATCTATACCAGCACCTTGGATCATTTCCAAAGCCTTTCTTTTAGCCCTATATGCTTGATCTGTAGTTATCTTTGAACCTCATCTCTGAAGAGTTTCAGCAACTAGACCAGCTGGCTTCATGTATGGACTGTGCCTTAGCAATTGTGTAAACCTAATTGCAAGCCACTGAGTCTTGGCATTCCTGTTGTCAGCAGTTCTAAAACAAGTATGGTCACTCACATAACTAACAACCTGCCAATAATTCTGCCCATTCCTCATGTTGAACCTTAAGTGAAACTTGCAGCCTTCCATACACTTAACTACGATCCTTTTAGAATCATTCTTCTTGATATACACATTCTTTTGATTTTCCATTCCATACTCTTTCACTGCATCTCTAATTGTATCCTTGTCTGTAAACATCATTCCTAGCTGGAATGCACATCCCCCACCACTTTTGAAAATTGGATTCCTTTCTACATATCCTTCATCCTCACTACCATGGGGTGTGTATAAGTGATCCTCATCCTCTTCATTCTCATCCTGTTGTGGCATGTTTATTTCAGTTTTCCTGACCTAAGGTTTCTGGGGGAAGAACTGAGGTCCAATTCACACCCTCATAGCCTTCACTATCCTCACAGTAGTCACTATCTTCACTGAGGTCATCATCATGTTCAGGTTGAGGGACGTTGTCTTCAGTAGGGTCAGGTTGAGGTTCATTAGGTTGAGGTACATTGGGTTGAGGTTCATCAGGTTGAGGTTCATCAGGTTGAGGTTCATTAAGTTGAGGTACATTGGGTTGAGGGACATTGTCCTCAGTAGGTTCCTCAGTAGGTTCCTTGGTAGGTTCATCAGTAGGTTGGGTCTCAAAATGATGAGGGACATTGTCAGGTTGGGTCTCAAAATGATGAGGGACATTGTCATTGTCTTCAGTAGGTTCATCAGTAACTTGAGTTTCAGTAGGTTGAGCAACAAAATTTTCATGGTCAGCAGGTTCAGGGTCTTTGTCTACAAACTCAGCATGTGTATGGACACTCACAAACTTAGTAGGTTCCTTAGCAGGTTCAGGTTCATTAGAAACATTAACAGACTTCACACCTATCACTTGTACATCATCATCATCATCTATAATTTTACCTAACTCACTTGGGTCAACAATTTCAGGTGGATCTGATACTTTATGTTCCACATAAATATCAATTAGCTCATGACCTTCTACATCTTTAGCAAACTGCAAGACATCATTGTCAGTGTTCAAACTCCTTAGACCACGAGTAAAGCTATAATTGGGGTGCCTATACCACAGATTAGCAATGTCAACATAACCCTGTGCCCTAATCACTTGTCTCATTTCCATGACAGACATATAGTCAACATCAAACTTCCATCCAAATTCAGTAACCTCACCACCTATGTACAAATTAACAGGTTCATTTACAAACATACCCCTATGGTGTATCTTTAACCTAACTTTTATCTCTTGGGATGGCCTGAAATTAACAATATTCAAATGCAAAGTTAAAACTGGTGGACCACACAAACCCATGGAAACTACTATAATAAGCGACAATAGCAGAACATGGTGGACCACACAAACCAATGGAAACTACTATAGTAATAGACAATAACATAAAACCAGTGGACCACACGAAACTATAAATACTGACTATCACCATGTTCAAAGAAGGCAAAAAAACATACCTAAAACAAAAGCGTTCTTCCTCAGTCGCCATTGTTCTTATGGAGGTTCTTCAGCTATTGACACCAGCTAGCAATACGAAGACTATGGCGTTTGGAGAAGACAATACCACCACCCACCTGCGCACTGTGTAACAATGGAGGAGATGAAGGAGATGAAGGGGCTTTTTGGATTTTGACGAATAGAATGAACAAGAAAGGGATTAGGGCAAAATTGGATTCTTATGTGTCCAATTAAATGAATTAAAAATACATTTTCCAAATTAAGTTTATTTTACAAATAACATGAAAATATTTTAAATAGTTAATGTTTTCCATGTCATTCATCATTAAATCATTACCCATGTGGCAAGTTTATTTCCATGCCATGTCATTAAAAATACTGCCAAATGGAGGGGGGCTTCAAAAATTCCAACAGAGTAAAAATTTGAGGGCATGAATCCTGGGTTTTAAACTGGGGGGACTAAAAGTTTAAGCAGCTGAAACTAGGGGGGCCAAAAGTGCAATTAAGCCTTTATTATATTATAGATACTTAAATAACATTCAAACGAAAAGCATCCCAGGCAACATCGCAAAAATATTTGTTCAAGGTCAAGACCTTTTTCCGCATCAGCTTCATCATAACTCGCGCCGCTTCATTGAACTGTGACCGCCATCAACCCTCTGTAAGTCTCCGACGTGCATGCTGCCATCAACATATGGTCTATTGCTTCCTCTGTTTTCGGTTGAAAATATTTCTTCAAAAAAGAATAATGGAATTCATAAATATGGCATATACCCTTAATAGGTGATACTAACTTATCTAAACATTGAAATGGATTCTGGTTTCAGAGTAAACACATTATACACATATATACATGAGAAAAGTATGGATCCGGCTTCGGTGACTTTCACGCGGGAAAGTTACCGTAACTTTAAACTATTAGGTGCCATTGGATTAATTAAATGTTTGATACACTTCCAGGTCACTTTTTTTCTTTTACTTTAAAAACATACAAATAATATATCTCTGTTTCACCACTATCTCTATTTTATTTCAGTTTCTATTCTCCACAGCATATTGTTCCTATTCTCCACCGTTTTGGCCACCGTCACCGCCGTTGCTGCCGTCGTAGCTTCCACCTATTTCTTCTCTCTTCCTTAATACGTTATGTTTCTCAATACCTTTTTTTCCTCTCTACATTATGTATATATCACAGTGTTGCAATGAGAAATTGATTTTATCCAACAGCAAAATACTGAGGAATGAATAAGGGTTTATTCTCCAACACTTTATAAAACTAGGTCATCTTTCTTCCATCTTCATTTTTTGTTTGATGCAACCAAACCCTAAGTTTTATATTACATATAAAATGTGTGTTATTGAAATGGTGATAGTGTTTCATTGATTGTGTTCACTTTTAAAAGCAATAATTTTGCAAACAGCACCATCACATGATTATGTTTACTAATATTAATTTTTTTAAATACTTTTCAGGTTGTTTTATTTTGTTAATGTAATCAAACATGACTTCTTTACATGATGATTGGAAACTAAAGATTGTTACGGAATTTGATTACATAGAATAAGCAAGTCAATTTTGGATTGCTTATAGTGCACATGTTGGGTTTGGAGTTAGAAAACGTTACGCAAACAAGAATAAAGAAGACACCATATCATCATGCAGGTTTGTTTGTTCTAAGGAAGGACTGCGAAAGAGAAAGAATATAAATGCTTTTGTTAGTACTCACAGAGCTGGGATTAGAACTGATTGTAAAGCCAGAATTTCACTTGTATGTAATAGTGAAAAATTGGTCATCCGTGAATTTGTAGAGGAACATAATCATTCTCTACAATCTCCTGAAACAACACACATGCTTGCATGTCATGGAAAAATAACTAAAGTACAAGCACGTGATATTGATTTGGCCGATGACTCCGAATTAAGGCAGAAGTCAACATTTCAACTTATGAGCACACATGTTGGATTTACCCGAGTGGATGTTAAAAATTACATCAATGCAAAAAGACAAATAAGTATGGAGTACGACGAGGTTGGATGTCTTTCACAGTATTTCCAACGACAATTATTGGAGAATCCTTCTTTCTTTCATGCACATCAAATAGATATAGAAGAACAAATAACTAATGTGTTTTGGTGTGATGCAAATATGATTTTGGATTACGGGCATTTTGGTGATGTTGTGTCTTTGGACACTACATGTTGTACTAATCATGCGAATAGACCAGTTGCTTTATTTTGTGGCTTCAACCCCTATAGGGGTTCGATAATTTTTGGTGCAGCCTTATTGTATAATGAGACAATTGATTCATTTAAGTGGTTGTTTGATACATTCTTGCAAGCACATAACAACAAGAAGCCAAAGACTGTATTCACTGATCAAGATCAAGCAATTTCCAGAGCACTTGCTGAAGTGATGTTTGAGACTCACCATGGCTTATGCACTTGGCACTTATTGCAAAATGGAATTAAACACCTTGGAAACTTGATGAAGGGAGGAAGTTATTTCTTAAGAGATTTTAAAAAATGCATGTATGATATTGACAATGAAGCAGATTTTGAAACAGCTTGGATCAATTTGATCAACGATTATAGTGTTCATGAAAATAATTGGATCAAATTAGTTTATGCTATAAAAAAGAAATGGGCTTCATGTTATATGAAGTAAGCATTAACACTTGGCATGAGAAGTACTCAAATAAGTGAAAGTTTGAATGCTCACTTCAAATCTTGTATGAGACCAAATGTGGATATCATACAATTCTTTAAACATTTTGAACGAGTTGTTGAAGAGAATAGAGGAAATGAATTGAGGTGTGAGTATGAGTCCTCACATAAGCTTACAAGGTTAATATATGAGATGAGCCCAATTCTAATACAAATGGGAAACATATACACACACAGACACTGTATTTGAATTGTTTCAGAGCGAGTTCAGGCAATTTGTAGCTTTGTCGATATCAGAGAGAAATGAGTCTCACACTTTATGTGAATATATCATTTATATGGAAAAGAAAGAAAGATATTGGAGGGTGTCATATGATCGTGCTTCAACTTCCATTACTTGTAGTTATAGAAAATTTGAGACCTTTGACATACTTTGTTCACATGCATTGAAAGTGCTTGAAGCAAATGATGTTAAGAGCATTCCTCGTGAGTATATTTTAAGAAGGTGGACAAGACAAGCTTGTTATAGTATCATGCAAGATTCGAGGGGAAAAGAGGTTGAAGTCGATCCTAAATTGTCTAGGACACAAATTTTCATAAATGCTGTTTCTAAATTCATAAAGGTGGCATCATCATGTGAAGAGGGGGGCCTTAAGATTGTTGATGAGACTGTCGATCTCATGCATAAGAAAATAATTGAACGTCGGTCACAAGAAAAAGACAATCATAGCCATGATAACTCGTCATTTCCAAGTTCTAATGCTATGCTACCAAAGGGATTCAAGAAGCGCACTCGCTTAAAGGGACAATCACTAAAGCGGCATAAAGGTTAGGTTGAGAAATAATTGAAACAACTAGATCGAAATCATCAAGATGAAATCCATGAAGTCGCCATCGATTGTTTATTTATCCCAAAAAAGATTTGGGCTTTTGCTTTAGCTTAGTGAAGAGGAAGATGCGTCTGGGCGCGAATTTTTTTTTTTAATAATAAGTTTTAAAAAAAAATACATAACTAATCCAGGGTAAATTACTCTCAATGTCCTTTAAGTTATTTAATTGTAACAGTTTGGTCCTTTAAGTTTTTTTTAATAATTTGGTCCTTTTGGGTGATAACTGCCTCCTTTTTCTCTCATTTTAATCATTTAAAAATATTTTTTGTTGTGTTTTTGGAAGCACTTCATCATTTTTACATCCTCAAAATAATTGCATCCATAATTAGCACATTTTCTTGGTTAAAAAAGGACAATGGTGCACACATTTGATAACATAAAGGACCTAGTTGTAGCAAAAACAACATGAAGGACCAAACTGTTACAATTAAATAACTTAAAGAACCTTGGGAGTAATTTAACCACTAATCCATATTTTAAGAAAATTACTCTAATAACCATGTTTTGGGGTATTTCACAAGCAGACGTCATTCTATATGACCATGTTGTATTTTTCTTGCCTCATTTTACACATTTTCTGAGATTTCTATTCCTTTTCCCATCATATCAACACTATTTTCTCACATTTCTTTTCCTTCACCAAACACTCTTATCTCAACCTCCTCTCTTATTTCTCTCCCTCATGACATATTCACCTTTGCCTTCAAATTCTATTTTCTATTGTTTTCCTCCAACTTTTCTTCATGGCCACACCCTTCAAGAAGAGCAAAACAAAATATAAAGGAGAAAAGGAAAGGAAAAATGAAGATGTGATCGCAGATCACAGGGATGCGAATCGATGGCGGTGGTTCTTATTAGTGCAATTATGAATGATTTTCGACATTGTACGGACAGAAAAGAGATGACATGAAGAAGATTAGGTGATGATAGAGATTCAATCTAAAAAAACTGCTTATGTACCGCTTCATTAGCCTAAAGTCACACCTCCTTCTGCACATCAAGCTTTGTCTCTTATTGAGATGACTACTGTTGAAGTGGGTCATACTTCTATGAATGTAAAGCCCTTTGCTTTTGAGGAATCGCCTCCTGTTCTCAAGGAAACTTTAGATGAGATCAGAAAGGAGAATGTTATCATAAGATCGCATTTGGACAAGCAAGATGAGAAGTTCAAGGATTTGGTCACTACAAGAAAACTTACAGATTGCGACGGTTATTTTGGCAAATTACGACAGTTAAAACCGCCGCAATTTAAAATCTACGACGGTTATAGTACAATCGCGGAATCGTATGTCCCCAACCTGTTTCGCGACGGTTGCAAAAACCGTCACACCAACCGTCGTGCAAGTTCACGACGGTATGTAACTGACTTAAACAATAAATAGCGACGGTTAAAAACCGTCATGAATTTTGGTAGGATTTTTTTCATAGTTATTTGCGACGGTTAAAAATTGTCGGGAATGTGATAGCCCGACGGTTGGAACCGTCGTAATATGCCTTTGATTTATGTTTTCGTTGTTATTCGCGACGGTTTAGAACTGTCATAATATGATATCTTGACGGTTAAAACCGTCGTAATTTGATTTATTAATTTTAAATAATTTATTTGGTAACGGTAAAAACGCTACTAATTATTTAATTTTATATTTAGCAACAATTTAAACCATTATTAATTTTTTTATCTATTATATTATATTTTTATAATATTTTTTATTTAAATTATTTCTACTAAAATATATTTAAATATTTTTAAATATAGTATTATTTTTTTAATATTTTCCAGTATTATTTTTTATTTTTTATCACTTTTTGACGTAATAAAATTAATTCAAATCAGAAACATTTAATATCAAATAAGCATCATTATATAAAAAAATTGCGAGTGCCATTATCATGTAAAATATGAGTTCCATAGTTATGTAGTATAAAAAATCGAAAAAACATATCAAATCCTAGTCTTAAAATAATAAGTATCATTATGCCAAAAATACATAAGAATGTTCATAATCTAATTAATTCATGGCAAATTAAAGTCTAATTTGTCTTTCTTGTTGTTCCATTATCTGCAATACGGTAGCTAGACTCAGATGAACGTCTACCATCAGCGGGTGATTCCCATCCCTGAAAAAAATGTATTAAAATAATAAACTTTGAAAAAATACTCATAAACTTTAACTTTAAATGTATCAAAATAATATATCTGTCCTCCACTAGAATTTTGCATTTGCATTAAGAGTTCAATTTCCTTTGTCTTAGCATTGTCTCTCTGCCTTAAGAATGCAACTGCCTCCATCAATTCATCAATTTTTGAATTCTTTTCTTTAAGTGCATTAATTTCTTCTTGCATTTTCTTTATTTTTTCATTTTCCGCAGAAGAAGATGTGGATCTCATAGATTTATTAATCTGAGATGGTTAGGGCCGTCTTTGAGGGCGTGAAAGGCGGGCTACCGCATAGGGCCTCAAAATTTTCACACTTAACATGTGGCTAAATAGGGCCTCATAAAATGTTTATATTGGTTAAACTATGGTAAGATAGGACCTCTATTTGTTTTTCCATGATTAGAATACGACTACTCTACACAGGGCCTCCGAAAAAGTTGAGACGACCTTGGAGATGGCGTAACTCCAAGTCCCATACTACGAACATATCCATGTCGTTCTTTTCCAAATACTTTATGAAATGCCTCATTTTCAGACACGGAATCCTTAATTACAGCTTGTAATTTTTCTTACACATGAAAAAGAGTAATTTTTTTACATATAACCAATAATCACTTATATAATACAATTGGTTAGGGAAGCACTCAAGAATGCAACAACTATAAAAACTAAATAAAATAGTTATACAGTATCTACAAAAACAAAATAATATAGTTATGTGGCAGCTACAAATTAATATAGTTATGCAGCAGCTATAAATAGTAGCAATAGATAATTCAATGGAAAATAATTTTAAACAAATGCAGTCTCGTATAATAATGATGCAGTCCCATAGTTATGTATTTCCGTATAATAATGACGCAGTCCCATGTAATAATGATGCAGTCCCATATAATAGATGATGATATGCAATATATTGTGAATGATCAACCAAATGGTATTCTCAATAGTATTCATTCTACAAGAAATTCAACAAGTTGAAATGGGCCATAACTTTATATAAATTTAGGCATACGAGATTGCATATTATAAAATATATTATAAAATCATCACTAAGATATTAGATCATAGAGTAGTTGTCATGCTTCCAACTTTATTCTTTCCTCAACAAAAATGTTTCATTAGTGGCACGAATATTTGAGACTGCATATGTTTCACATAATATGGGACTACATATTTCTATGTGTTTCATAATATGAATTTAATGAAGAGAAACACTGAGTGGTGACTTTTATATAGTGCTTTGTGTCAGATATTAATATAGTGAATTAGTAAGCAAAATATATAATGGTGACTCTAATAACATAGCACTATATTAAATCTTTATGTATAATTGATATAGAAAATTATTATGGGGAATTAATATAGAAAATTATAAATTATATAATTATAACATCGCACTATATAATAAATCTTTATGTAGATATTGAATTTGCTTACTAATATTTACAATAGGGCATTATAGGGAATTATATAGTACTAGTAACTCTAATAAAAGTCACCATTTTATATGGATGGGGAATTAATATCTAGACATTAAATCTTTTTGAGTGCTATGTGTTACACTGATAAGTGATAATATCTACTCACGGTTCCACTTAGATGCATGATAAGTGATAATATAGAATAACACTAAGAACTTTTTGGAATAAATTAATTGTAACATAAATTATTAGAGGAGTACATATTAGACTAGTTGCTTGTAAGTAATTTTGTTAGTGGTTTTACGGTTGAAACATGCATCTTATAAGATATGTTAGTAGATTCAATGTGTTTTACCATTGTGGTAAATTTCACGTGTTTTCGGGCCTTTTGGTTCAAAAAAATACAAGTTGAAATTCTATGAGACAAAGTGTAAGGCTAATTAATTACTATAACTTAGTAGAACTATAACAAATATGTAACTTAGTAGAACCATCACAGAGCTGTAACTTAGTAATCAATTTTCAGACAGGATCTCTCCACCTCTAAGAGATGCCAAAAGGTTTGATTTTTTCTCAAACCTTAAGGAGATTAACAAATATTTCAAAAGTATTAACTTGTACTTACATTATAGTTGTAGGCATTTTCATTGACAAAAGACCCGTCCGACTTTGTATGAGAAACTGCGTACATTTTTATGGAGAGAAATTTTATATTAGTCTATATTTAATAAAAAAATATGAGTAATATAATTTCTCACATCATTATTACACTACATTTAAAATTTATTCATTATTTTAGCTATCTTTATTTTTCTAAATATTCGGTTTAGTATAATAAATTAAATATTTATGCTTTATATTTCATATCATATTATATTCACTACAATTCAGTAGGAATAATGATGTGAGAAACTATATTCAGTATCACATACTCTTTCTAGCCGCTGGTTTATTGCTGTCCCCTCTGCAGCAGTATTAATATAATAACATTCATAATAAAAATGAAACTAAATTTGATTGCAACTGAACAAATTCAACCACAGAACAAATAAGTAAAATTTTAAGAGCTAGTGTAAGACATTATACACTCATAATTATAGTTCTAGATGTGAGATCAAGTCCTTGTTTCTTGTTTCTAAGGATTGTATTGTTCTCAAGGGTACACACTTGATCATATATATATATATATATATATATATATATATATATATATATATATATATATATATATATATATATATATATATATATATATATATATATATGAGAAATCTCATGTAGGATGGTGCTTATACAAAGTATTTTCTCAAACTAATGAAACAAAAATGAGATCTAGTACAGAGGGCTAAAGATAATGAACAAAATCCAAACGACCTGATAAAATATTATCATGCAATATATTAAAAATAAGAATACTTATAAATAAGAATACATGCCGACCAGTGACATAGGTTTGCCCAAAGTAACCATGAGGAGATAATATAACAATGTTGAACACTATAGACACTCTCCCAAAAAAAGCTATATGCTTCACTACATTATCATATATAATTTAGTACCACTACATGACTTGCATAGTTTCTCACATCATTATTCCACATCTTAAATTGAAGCAAGTTTTAAAAAATACATATTATCTTTCAAACCCTCCATTTAAGTAGGTTTAAAACAATTATATTTCACCCTAATAACAAACAAAAGCAATATTTCATGTCTATAATAAAACATAAGAGACAAACATGTAAAGAATTATGGTGGTGGTGGTTGCTTTGACGGCTGCGAGCTGAATTAAAATACTCCACTTGTTGAATCAAAGTAATTAATGTCATTACAAATTGAAACTTAATATGTTTAGAAGCAATATGAAAATGATGGCCTAGTCAAGTGCAGAATAATATTATTATCAGCTCATTGGGAGCTCAAAATGGAAGTGCAGAATAAAGCCTCATGAAAAATGATCAATATCCAATTGAAATATTATAGAATATTTTGAAGATTTGAAAGAAACTTAGTTTAAGGCTCATACTCAAATTCACTCGAGTATAATTCAAACATTTGTATACATGTTCAAACTCAGTTTCATCAGGCAGTGCAAGCTCAATACAAAAGACAATCAAATTAACAAAAGAAATACTCATGCAATCTAATTCAGTTGCTTAAAGTCAATAGACTCAAAAAATCAGTTTCATTAGGCAATAACACTACATAACATTTTCAAAGAAACTTATTCAGTGCTTGCAAAATAGTAACATTACACAACATTTTCATTCTCTACAAAAAAATCACGTATCAATGAAATCCAGATTATGCCCACTAGCAGAAGTCCAAATCCCAACTTCAAATCTTTCTAAGCAGAATCTCATAAACTCTTTGCTATATGAGCTCTTAAAAAGAAGAAAGTTACGATATAGGTAATCCACGATTCGAGGTAAAGGATGATTTTCCTAATCAGCAAGATTAATTTTGCGCATAAGAAAGCCATTAAGATCCATAATAAGCAACTTTTTCTCCTCGGGTTGAACTTCAGAATTGATGTTCACAACAGGAAGATTCAATTATAGTTCATCTTCAGAGGTCTCCAAAATTACTGTAACTAAGTAGCATGTATAAATCCCAATCGTGATGATCCGACTACATTGCTGGTAAACCAAAATGATGATGTTCAACATATTTCTAAACCAAAACAATATTGCTACTAAATCTCCTCCTATAACACATGTTAAAGCACCGAGCACACTATATTTTACTGCAGAAGACCAGATTGCAACTTCGAATCTTTGCAAGCAAAATTTCATGAATTCTTCACTAAACGGACTCTTAAAAAGAATAGTGTCTAAAAATTAGTAATAACCTATATGACTCGGGATGAATATGCATATGAAGTAATCAAGAACATGAACTTTGCATATGAGAAAGCCATTAAGATTCAGATTAAGCAGCTTCTTCTTATTTGAATCGATTTGAAGAGGAAGACTCGATTTCGATTCCTCATCTTCTTCTCCGTCCAAGTCTTGTCAATCATCGTGGTAATGATCAGATTCTTTCAAAATTTTATTATGATGAGATTTCCATACTTCCAACTTATTGAAATCTTTATAGACATTTTTTATTGATGCAATTTGTTTGAATTTGGTTATCCAAGAATTAATAATTATAGCTTCTTTCAAATATATATGGACAATCAAATGCATTGTTGAGCCATAAATACTAACATCCTTATGAAAAACACTAAAAACACATCACATATGAGAAACAATAGAAACATAGAAACAATCCCATAAATAGAAACATACAAATACAGAAACACCACGGATGAGAAAAAACAATAGAAATAATATATGCGGTAAAATTCAAAGGAGATTTTAAGACAAAAATCCAGTCTAACTCTAACTCATTGCAAACATATTAATTTGATCTTAAAACTGTAATCATATACAAATTAGAAAGAAAAACTTGTAACTAACTGAACAGGAGTAAGAAGTGCAGTACCTTAAGAAAGAGAAAAATAGATATAGTAATCAAATTTTCATTGACATTCACTCAGTTAGCATTATTAATAGAGAAAAAACCAAAAAGTTTGAAAAAAAGGGAAAAAAACACACAAACCTTGTATCACAAAAACAATAGATCCATCGATAAAGAGAAGGAGAAATGTTTCAGGTTTAGGGTATGAAACAAAAGAGAAATAAAGAAAAATTGATATAGGGTTTTTGAACTAAAACCTATCACAAATGAGAAACAGATATAAATTGATTTATAGTTTAAGAAAACTAACCTATATAGATTGGTTTGGAATTGGTGGTGTGGGGTTTTCGCAATGGTGTTCCGACGACAGAGATACCAAAGCAGCGGCGACAGTGTTAGGGAGTGGTGGTGTAGTTGTTGTTTTGTGCTTTCCACTTGTGAAAGAATGAGTTCTGAAATATTGAAGAATTTGTTTCGTTTTTGATAGAGCGGTTCTTTTAGGTTGGCATCACGACAATACTTTTATTATCAACCATCATAGAATTGTTATCATTTAGGCCAAATAAAGAGGGCGGTTGGGCACAATCGTCGCAGCCCATTAAGATATTTTAAAAATCAATATAAGGACAATTCTTTTCTTACCAACCGCCGTAGATATTTTTAAAATAAATATAAGGTTGGTTGAGGTACTGCCGCAAAGCATGATTTAGGACGGTTTGGCTTGGAACCGTCGCAATCCATATATTTTTTAAAAAAAAATTAAAGGGCGGTTGCAAATAATCATCGTAGTAACTGTCGTAATATACATAAGACGATGATTTTCAAGAATCGTCGCAATCTATGTCGTAAAATGACATTTTTCTTGTAATGGGTTGGGGTAAATTCTACAATCACCAGCATGCTACAGGGTATCATCATAAGACTGACTCCTCCTCCAAACCCCTAGACCCTTTATTTTTACCTTTTTAGAACTTAACATTTTAATGTTTTATATATCAATACTTTATCAGTTAAATCAATGAAGTTATGATTTTGGTCTACTTTGTTTGTTTTAATCTTTTTGATAATTGACAAAGGGGGAGAAAATAGATCCCAGGGGGAGCTTTATAACTAACATTGATTTGTTTTATGTGATTAAACCCAATGTAAATTGTTCATCGAAATATTTGGTCTTGTCATCATCAAAAGGGGGGCGGGGAGATTGTTAGAACGAGATTTGATTTTACATATAGCCTTTAGTTTTGATAATAACAATACATTGTTTCTTAAAGAAAAATTTAGTACCCTGATGGTTTTTGTCTAGTGTCTAGCTTTTACTAACAAGTTATAACTCTAAATAAAGGGCCTATGATGTCATCAAGTTCTAAACTCAACACACTTTGACTCTAGAAAGATACAAATGTGTGTTACAAAGATCTAGTCAAGTTTTGGAACGCTTCTAAACAACGGTTCTAAAGAAAGATTGTGTTAAAGCTTTTGACTGTGACTCTGATGCAAGATCTTCAGAAGACTTTTCAAGCTCTGAAGATTTTACTTTTTCTTACATAAAGGTTATGAAGATCAAGTTTTGAAGATTCTGAATACAAGGTCCAAGAGAGCAATTTCTGAAGACAAGGTTCTAAAGATAAAGTTCTGAAGATTCTGAAGACAATGTTCAAGAGAACAAGTTCTACAGACTTTGAAGACGAGGTTCTAAAGACAAGGTTTTTTATCCTTCTAAACATGTTTCAACAACACTCATTCCGAAGCCGTCAAATATTAGAAGATAATATCAAAAGGTTTTACGTGAGTGAATAATACATGGTTCAAGATCAACACTTTCTCCACTACCCTTATATGATTTTGTGGAACAAGTAGTGTACTATTGTACAATGTTGTCTACCACTCTCACTGGCCGTTAAGCAAGAATACAACTGGAATTTAGTATTCCTATTCTACCCCTAACAAATTTCTTTGTGGCTATATAAAGAAGACTTGGAAGAATTGGAAAACAACAATTACCATTACACTGCTAATTTCGCTACAACAATCTTTTCATTATAACTTTCGAAGTTAATATTTTTTCATTTGCAAAGATTTGTAAAGCAAGGAACTTTTGTTCGTTAACTTGTTATTAACACTCTTGTGTTATCTCTGTATTTCAACTTGTGTAAACCTACTTTCTTAGAAGCAACTTTGTAAACACACAATCTTTGCATTTCAACTTTTGAGTTGATTTTCCCGGAGAGACTAGGCTATAGTCACAATTTCTCAAGAAGCATCAACTGATAGTCTCTGTGGTTTGTAATCAATTTGGTTATAATGGATTAAGTCCTTGTTGAGAAGACAAAATCACATTGGCGGGTGGACTGGACTAACTTCGTTAATAGTGAACCAAGGTAAAATTAATTGTGTTAATTTATTTTTGTTTTTGTGTCATCTTTGATTATCTTAGGTAGAAAAATTTTAAATCCTGAAACCCAATTCAAACCCCCATTTCTTATGTTTATCATAACTTCAATTGGTATTAGAGTCTCGTTCTGGTATTGATTGCTACCAAACACTTCACCATGTTAGATAAGGAACCAAGGTAAAAATCACATTGGCGGGTGGACTAGACTAACTTCGTTAATAGTGAACCAAGGTAAAGAATTGTGTTAATTTATTTTTGTTTTTGTGTCATCTTTAATTATCTTAGGTAGGAAAATTTTAAATCCTGAAACCCAATTCAAATCCCCATTTCTTATGTTTATCATAATTTCATTTGGTATCAGAGTCTGGTTCTGGTATTTGATTGCTACCAAACACTTCACCATGTTAGATAAGGATTCAAATTTTTGAAACATTATGGCAGAAATCCCTACACCAGTTGCACTCGTTGTTGAAAGAGATAACTACAGTGCCAAACCTTCAATCTTTGATGGAGAAAAGTTTGACTACTAGAAAGATGAAATAAAAAGATTATTTCTTAGTCACGATGCATATCCTTGGGATATGGTAATTGATGGCTACAAACATCCTATTAATCTTAGTGGTAACAAAGTGGAAAGAAGAGTGATGGCATAACAACATAAGAAATATTATAAGGAACATCACAAGGCTAAAACTATCTTGCTTAACGCTGTTTCTTATGCTGAGTATGAAAAGATCACAAATTGAGATACGATAATGTCTATTTTTGATTCTTTGAAAATGACCCACAAATGAAATGCTCAAGTCAAAGAAATCAAGGCGTTTGCCTTGATTCAAAAGTATAAGGCATTCAAGACAGAAGATGATGAAAATGTTGATAACATGTTCTCAAGGTTTCAAACTCTTGTTACAGGAAGAGCTGTCAAATGGGCCGGTCCGGCCCAGCCCGCTTCGGCCCAGGGGGGCAAAACATATAAAGGGCTTGAAGTGGGTCGGCCCAATAACTTCATGGGCTGCAAAAAATGAACCCGACCCGGATACTAATAGGCCTTGTGGCCCGATGGGCCAGTCAGTTATTTATTTCAATATTATAATTTTAAGTTTATAAAAAGGATGTAATGAATAAAAGCTACATAACATAAGTAGAGAGTAATGATAAACTTAGTTAAGTGATATTTAAAATATTCCTCAAATCAACATCCATAAAGTACGAATCCCATGTAGATATCTATGTAAAAGTAGAGAGAAATTGAATATTATCTCTAATATTTATCAAAACTTCTCTTTATCTCACATTTATTTCCTTAACCATATCATCTTGAAACATATCTTCATCCTCTTTAACTTTTCTTTTTCAATTGAAATACTCGTATGCAATTGTACCTTAGCTCAATATTTTTTCTCCAAAATTAACTAAAATTATTAAAATTTTATTTTAATGGGCCAGCCCGAAGCCCGCTTGTCCGACCCGTGAAAAACATAAGCCCAGTGGGCTGGCCCAAAAAGATAGGGTTGTGTGTTTTTAAAAGTTTTTTTGTGACCCGACCCACGATAAAATATAGGGCGCGTGGGCCGGCCCAATGGGCCGAGCCCATTTTGACAGCTCTAGTTATAGGACTAAAAGTTATGGAAAAAGGTTATTCAACAACAAATCACATTAAGAAAATTATCAGAAGCTTGCCAAAGAAATGAATGCTTATGGTAATTGCACTCAAACTTTCTAAAGATCTGAACAACACTAATCTTGAAGTACTTGTTAGTTCTTTGCAAAGCCATGAAATATAGCTTAATGAAGTTGAGCCTCAAAGAAAAGGAAAATCAGTAACTCTAAAATCCATGAGAAGACCAGAGCTCTTTAAGTTGAAGAGGATGAGGAATATGAAGAAGATTCTGAAGAAGATGAAGATGAGTCGTCACTTATTTCCAGAAGAGTTAATCACTAGTGTTTTAAAATTAGACCGATCATCAAACTAGTTAAAGTACTGGGTCACTAGTTCATTGGTCGAACCATTGGATAATTGGTAGAACCACATGACTAAACCAAATTAATCTGGACAACACAGTTGAATAAACAAGTCTTTATTAACAAAACTATATAACTATTAAACTGATTGAACCAAATGACTCAGTCTCTTGAAAAATATTATGATATCGACAAATTTTCAAAATATCATTATTTTACAAGTTCATTATTTAAACTCAAATTCTTAATATAATCATCACACACAACAAAATAATATAAAATACATTTAAATTTTTAAGTATAATTATTATAAGAGAAAATGGGTCATGCACTGACAGTGTAAAATATTTTTACACTGTCAACCAATCACCACCATGCATCCAATTAAACCATTCTTTTATTTTAAAAAAACTTTAATGACATGGCACATTCATGACCCCCTATTGGATGACAGTGTAAAACTATTTTACACTGTCAGTGCACTACCTTTTAACTCTTATTATAATTTATTCTAATATCTAATATAAAGAGAATAACAAAATAATTGTTGTTTTAAATGAAATTTATTTATATTTATATAATTTTTAAAAAATTATAAAAAACGACGTCGAAAAAAAAAAAACATTTAAAATGCCAATATATTTTATTATTATTTTTTAGTTTGTAGTATGTATTATTCATTTTTCTGTTTCATGTTCTCTTCTTCTCTCTCTATACGATTAAAACCCTAATTTGCCCTACGCTCGCTTTTCCTCGAAGTTCCGAACTCATTTCGATGGCGACGGAAGGGAATGAAAATCCCTACGAAGGCGGCACCGGCGGCAAGTTCCGCAAACGTCCCCTCCGCCGGACTCAAACGCCGTACGATCGTCCCCCAACAGCCCTCAGAAACCCTAACAGGAACAACAACGGCTGGCTTTCGAAGCTGGTTGATCCCGCACACAGACTCATCACTCATGGCGCACACTCTCTCTTTTCGTCTCTTCTCCGAAAGCGTCTTCCTCCTCCCCCTCCTACTCCCATTTCTTCAGGTTTCCTCTTTTCCTTTTTTTTGTTTGAATTATTATGCCCTTTGTTACCTTTTCAAAAGAGAAAGCTTCTAATTGGTTACTTTGTTATTGAATTATCCCTCCTAGATTGAAATTTTGTATTTGGCTCAGGTAGATTATTTTTTTAATTGTTATTGACATTGTCGTTTTAGGGTTTATGAAGAGGTAATCGTGTAGTTCATGCTACAGTAGTTAACATTTTATTTATTAATTGTCAATTACTAATTATTTATTAATAAATGTTTTGAGAAGGGTTAACATGGTTGTTTGATTGTCATCACCATCGTCATTGTCATATACTTTCTAATGTAATTCAAATTTTGTGTCCGAATTGTTATTTCCGGTGTTAAACTTTCCAATACTAATTGTTTAATTGTCTGCTGATATTCCTGGCTTTAGGAAAGTAGTATTATATAGTAGATGCTGTTATCAATCTCGGATAACGGTGGGGCATAGGCCAACCTGACAAATGTTTTAGTGGGATGACCAAGGTCTATGTCAAAAACTCTTTAGCGGCATGGTCACTATTCTTAAATAATTTATGCAGTTTATAAGATGCATATTATACGTATAAATACTAATATAGTGATAAAACTACTCAAAGTTCACTGTAAGTACATATTTATTCATTAAAAATCAGTGTCTTAAATAAGACTTGAGTCCCTACAATATCTTAAATTATCATGAATATTCATGAGGTAGCTGTTCTGGTGTGTTTTAAGGCTGAAATTCATGAAGTACCTCGACCATAAAGCACTAGCATTTAGTTTGATGGATTCTTCTTGCGTTTCAGAGGTACTCATTGGGGCAATGTGATAGCAATGCCTTCTATTTCTGCTGCAAAAGCAGTCACTATGTATGCTGCAAAAGCAGTCACTATGTCTGCTGCTCTGAAATTCAATGCGGGTGAGGGTGCTGTAGCGGTCACCCTTCGCTCTGCTTTGTTGCTATAGCACGGTATTGATATTAGCTCCTATTCAATTATGTTACATAAGCCGATAGACCGGAAGTGCTACAGTATTCTGTCAACCAAAATAGTAATTTATCTTAAATTTTTTATGTGTCGGTCATAATGAGCATTCAAGTGTACAGGGGCAAGGGCACAAGTGCAACTTGACTACTCTTCTTATCTTGATTGATGTAGTGAATGCTGTGTCTTACCTGTGGATGTAGGCCTATAGTTTACTGTAGGTTTAAACAAGCTAAAGACCATGTATATCTATTATTCTAACCATTATATATATATATATATATATATATATATATATATATATATATATATATATATATATATATATATATATATATATATATATATATATATATATATATATATATATATATATATATATATAAATTTCCTTGTTTACCTCAAGTAACTTGTTGTTGGTTGTAACTTTTCTATGGTTTACCCATTTCCCCCACTTTTCATGTCATTTATTGTTCTTCTCTTCTACGACAGTAATCATGCTGCTCCATGATTTCTTTGTTATCATACACTTCATTGATATGTGATCTTTTTATGATACAGAGACAGAACAAGAAATGAGGCAGGACAGTCTTCAAGAAGAAGCTGTATGTATGCTTGCTCTCTATTTGTTGTAACACCATTTTCATATCTTGAGGATTGTTTTCCGGTGTGTGATGTGTGTGCATTTGATTTAACAAGAAATTGTGCTATTTTTGTTTTATATTTCATCATGTCTGGTAATTCTCAGATTCATTTACAGCTTCTTAATATTGTGTAAAATTACTACACTATTTTTAAATGAAAGAAAGCCAAATTTATGCTTTTACTTATTTTTAATTTTCTATTCCTATCTGTATATATGTTTAGTTGTGGTGGGAGTTGATAATTTTAAAGGTCGCAATATGCATCATGTTGAGAGTCCTGTATTGACTGTACATCTGGTTATGGCTTAAATAGTGCTCATAAGGCTTCAACAATCCTCACATTAAAAGCCGGTTGCATGTTTCATTGACCTGCTTGCAGTGCTTGTGAAATCAATGTTTATTTATATTGGTTACTATATTGGCTATGAAACATTGGGGCTGCAATATTCCCTCTTGATTGGTGTTGCAATGTTAATATTGATACCTCACTGTTTATTCTTTTCTTATATCAGAGACAGGTTGCAAAAGATTCTCCTGGCAATCAACAAGGAGCAGTTGGTGAAAGTAATGTTCAAATTAATTGTTCTGACTCAGATCAAGGTGGATTAACTGAACTTGAGAAACTGTTAAAGCAGAAGACTTTCACCAGGCATGTTTTGTATCTTGTGGATAAGGAATAATTGTTGTTGGTTCTTAGTTGTTAACATAATTCTCTTGAGCATTTGATAGTTTTATTTACAGAGAAGGCTGAACATAACTTCTTTTTCCTTCAAATCTTTTTTATATTTTTAGTTGCTTTCCGTAATTTGTATTTCGTGTGTAAATTCATGAAGTTCATTCTGCAATGAGTATAACATTGCCTCTTCCTGATATCTATATCAATTGCATTTCATCGAGTTCTTTGATTGTGGTATACCTTTTGTGATGTTTTTTGGTTGATTCATTATGTGTTTTCGATCTATCCAACAGGTCTGAGATTGATCATTTGACAGCCCTTATGCAGTCAAGGACTGTGGATGCACCTATTAGGGGAGAAGAGAAGAGTCCAGAAGTGGTTCCCTTAGAACCTATGTTACCTTCTGAACAAAAGGAAGAATATCCGAAAACACCTACTGTAGAAAATGGGATTGAAAACAATCTTGTATTATCTCGACATGTTGCTCCGAGTGTATGTGAACTTGCCTTAATATTTTATGCTTGAATATATATTTTGCTCGAATATACATTTTGTTTGAATATATATTTTGCTTAGAGTCTTAAAAACGCCTCATCATATAATATCTTGATATTATGCTGGAGTATCTATAATATTACTCTCATGCTTTATTTTCCTATGTAGTTAGGATTTGGAGCATTCATTGTAAAGGGCCAAGTGCTTATTATTTTTTGTATCAAATCATAACTATCAAACAATATTCAAAATTCAAAATCTTTATTCTTTTTCTTTTCTCATGATCGAAACCCTAATCTATTTGTTTTATAGTAGTTTGTGCATTTGAAATTACTGATTTCTCCACTCTGATCCATCTCATGGATTGCTTGGTAATGTCCATAGGTTCCTATTGAGGGTGTTGCTTCACCTGCAGAGCTTGCAAAAGCTTACATGGGGAGCCGGCATTCCAATGTATCCTCAGCAATGCCGGGTATGCGATATCATGCTCGCGAGGAAGACTCAACTCTTCTAAAAAGTGAAATTTTTTCATATAAATCCCCTATTATGTCGATTGTGCCAAGGGCTACTAGACATACTGCAGCTCATGAAAATGGTTTTGTGACCCCAAGACCTCGTGGCAGATCTGCGATATATGGTATGGCACGTACACCGTATGCCAGAATTTATCCAACCTCTACTCTCAAGGTTTGCCTTTTCCTAACTGATTTTGTATCATAATGTTTATTGGGTCAAATTCCTGATCTGGTTGATCTAATTCTACACAGGGTGGTGGGCATGCTGTTCAAGATGAGCCTTCATCTTCAACTCAGTCTGCAATAGATCATGGCATGCTTTCTGGATCTACACAAGGGGTATAAGTACTTTTAGTTTTAAGTCAGGTCTTCCTGTGTATATTACAGGTATTTAATTTGATTATATGGTGTGTTCTCCTTATTTTTTTGCAGGGGATAAAGCGTAGAAATTTAGCAGTGGATAATAATATAGGATCTTTTGGTCCTATACGCAGAGTCCGTCATAAGTCTAATCTTCTATATTCTAAAGGCTCCAGCTCACCTCTTTCTGGCAGTGCTTTATCTGTCTATAGGAATGGATCGGGCATTGATGCTGCTCAGCAACCCTCATCTTCCTCACGCAAGCCTGTTCTGCTAGATGAAGTTAAGCACAAGTCTGAAGAAAATGTTAACGGAACTAAACCCAGTACAAGCTTTCCCCCTTTTTCCTCAAAATCCAGTGAGATGGCTACAAAAATATTGCAGCAACTTGACAAGTTAGTTTCCCCCAAAGAAAAATCACCTGAATCAAGGCTACCAGTTGTACAAGGTAATAAATTGGATGGCGCATTTGGAAATTTGTCTCCAAGTTCCAAGAATCAGAAGTCAATTTCACCTAGAGATAAGGATGAAGATGGTCCATTGAAGCTTGTTGCCCCTTCCAATGAAGTAGTTCCTGCTCTAACCACTACAGATACAGCAAAGCCAAGGAATCAAGTCTTGTCTAGTGAAAATTCTTTTATGATGAAATCAATTTCTTACCCTACTCAAAAGAAGAGGGCATTCCATATGAGTGCACATGAGGTATGAGATTTTGTATGATATCAATTTGAGTAATTTTTTTTAAAATCTTCAATTTGCAGTTTCATATGCTTTACTAAATTATTGTTGTGAGAATAAATGGTAAAAGTTATTCCCAACCATCTAGGTTTTTTGCTTACGGACATTTGTTTCTTCCTTCGATTTTACTCAAATAGTTAGGTGTAACACAATTGACTTTTTCTTAGATCTTTATTTGGCGGTATGTGTTTTATCTTATTTGATAGTACGGCTCAATCTCAGATCATGATTATATTCTCTTTTCGTTTTGTCTCCTCTCTAAAGAATTCTCTGGACCTGGATGATAAAGCTAATGGAGCCATCTCTTTTTCTTCTGCGGAGAAAGAAACAAGAAGCTCCACGGCTATGGTAGATAAAATTTCTCCTGGTTCTGATGTCATTGCACATGAAAGTCCCTCAAAGCTATCTATGGTATTGCCATCCACAAGTTTTACGAAAGTTGTTGAAGGGCCTAAGGCAGATGAGAAGTTTGAGGTGTCACCTATCTCTGATCCAAACAATAATGCGGCTACAGTTGCAACTACTGCAGTTACAGTAACAACTTTTGGTTCTGACAAGCCTGCTTTACCAAATGGGTCTGTTTCTAATCCTTTGTTTAATTTGGCGAATAAGATTAGTTCGCCAGCAGAGTTATCAACTTCTGTTGCTTCATCAAAGGAGACAGCCAAGTCAGATCCGATATTTGGTTTGGAGAAGGTTGTTCCCTCAAAGGAGGGTGGTCCTGATGCTCCACCCGTGAACTCTGACACCAATCAAAATGTTTTCAAGGTTCCTGCAATACCATTCACTACTTCATCATCCTTAGTTGGTGGTGAATCTTCCCGTAAGTTTGGTGCTTCTTTTGACTCTCAGTCGGGAGGCTCAATCAGGTTAGTTTATGTTACTTTATTGTGCTTTTGAAAACCTTGCTGAACACAATTCTCTTCACATCTAGACTGTTTCTATGGGGGTTTGTGTCTGTTCTGCCATTTATTTTTTACTTTAAGTTTGCTTGGTATTTAGTGAAGATATTTACACCCATTTTACTGAAAAGATAGTGTGGGAAATTTGTTGTTACTCCTGGTCTATTTAGAAAATATATTGTCTTTTTTGGTGGTCTGTATATCTTTCCGTTCATTTAAAACCTTTCACATTTCCATTTCATATGTTTAGCTACCCATACTTTTTATCTTGTTTGAATTTAAATTACGTTTTTTACGAGGGCATATATTCTTCGAACTTTGGATAGTGTAGACATTTGTTATTTAAAAACATATGCAATTTGGCCATATGATTCTAATGTGCGGTACAATGAGATTTGAACTGAGATATTTATATTTAAATATTTATAACAACTACTGCAATTATTCATGTACTAAATGCTTGCTTCGTCTGCAGCTTCACTCCTGTTGCTGGTTCGACTGGTTCTATGCAAAAAGTTCGTGAATCTGATGGTGGTGATGCTGAGACTAATACAAATACTGGATTTTCTGTTAGGACATCAGAAATAGCTGTTTCATCTGCAGCACCGGCATCATTGTCGACACCACCAAACAGTATATTCAAATTTGGCCATAGTTCAAATCAAAATAATGGGTCCCTTGCTTCAGGCCCTTCATTCTCTTCTTTTCCGTCTCTCATATCAAATAACTTCAGCAACAGTTTAAATCAAAATACTGGATCCCTTGCTTCAGGCCCTTCATTCTCTTCTTCCTTTCCATCTCTCGCATCAAATAACTTTAGCAACAGTAGCTCGTCCCTTTCAGCAATTGGTGGCATTAGTGCTACTTCTGCTTCCACTGGAGTTAGCTTGGCAACTTCCTCCTCCCCAGTGATGGCAACTTCATCTTCCACGACTTCCTTTTTCAAATTTGGTTCCTCTCCTGTCACATCATCAGGTTTATCTGTATCATCTGTCTCAAAACCACCGGAAACTAGGAGCAGCCAGCAAGATTCAGGAATTGGTAGTTTTAGCAGCACTGCATTTGGCAGTTCAGCTGCTGCAGGTGGGAGCACAGGGAGTTCCATTTTTGGTTTCAGCTCTTCAGCAATGGCTACTGGAACGAGCCAGTCTCAGTCTTCTTTTGGTGCTGGCAGTGGTTCTATGTTTGGTGCCCATGCTTCTCCTTCTGCTGGTGGATTTGCAACTTCTAATCAGACCCAGTCAGTTCCATCACCTGCATCATCCCCATTGTTTGGATTGACTGGTAAAACAGATTTTTCTTCGGGGAGTTCTCTTTTTCCTTCTTCAAGTTCTGCCGCAAATATATCTCTTTCTTCTGGAAGTTCGATGTTTCCTTCAAGTTCTACCACAAATATTTTCAACTCGAGTACAACTTTTGGACTCAGCTCATCTGCTTCCTCGGCATTCAGCACTATTAGCTCTAATAGTGGTACAAACTCTGCTTTATTTGGGGCTTCTAGTTGGCAGCCCAGCAAGTCTCCCTTTGGTTCAACATTTGGTTCATCAGCTTCATCCGGGTTTTCCTTTGGAACGCCCAGTGCTTCTGTTGCTTCAACCACCAGTTCACCCACAATGTTTGCATCAACCACCGGTGCATCAGCTCCTCAGTTCTCATTCACTTCAGCTGCAGCCTCGACCTCCACACAGCCTGCTTTTGGAAGCCCTAATCCTGCCTTTGCTTTTGGTTCAGCTCCAGTTAATAATGATCAGATGAGTATGGTGGACAGCATGGCCGAGGACAGTGTTCAAGCGACTCCGCCATCTAGTCCTATGTTTGGTCAACAACCTGCCCCAGTTCAATCAAATTTTGTGTTTGGAGCATCCACTCATTCAGGAGCCAGTCCTTTCCAGTTTTCTAGTCAACAGAACATTGCTCCACAGAACCCTTCTCCATTTCAGGCTACCGGCAGTCTGGAATTTAATGCAGGAGGTGGAAGTTTTTCATTGGGCTCAGGTGGTGGTGATAAGTCTGGTCGAAAAATTATTAAAGTTAAACACAGAAACCGTAAGAAGTAAAAGACCGTTGTTTATTACAAATGGTGGCTTTCTATCACCTGCTTCAGGCTGCACTACAGTAGCACAACAAATAAATAAGCTCTGAAAAGCGAACGCAGGAAAATGCCTGCTCATCCGCGGACGTGGACAAGTGGTGCTATTGCTAATCTATTGCTAGTCAGCATATTGAAATTTGTTAGTTATTTTTCACCTTTGATAAGTAAGGCATAAGTTTTCCCAATTTTGTTATTGTATGATATGATAGAACATAAGTGCTGTACGTGTAGTGATTCTAGGCCATACAGTTCACGATTTATGATGATACCGAAAGATCTTTGTATTCTCCTCACTTGTAACATTAGCAGAATTAGGGATGAATTTATAGCTTACTTGGTTGTAACTTTCAGTTCCAGTGAGCGACCTGTTGAATATTTTCTGCATTCTATCTTGTATAATGAATTTTTGCTTACAGACCGACAAATTGTTCTAGTTCTTCTAAAACTAAGGAAGCGAAGCTAAGGAAGCAAATAACTCACAATGATTGATTCCGCACCATTTTTTGATGAGGATTTGTATTTGAGATCAGAAGACATCACGCAGTATGAAGTACTACTTAGTAAAATTATTTAACATTGAACCAATTGCAATTTGCCAATTCATTTGATAATTAGCAAACTAATTCTACACCAAGAATTTAGTTTTTAATCTATTTGATTTTAATCTACTTTTGGCAAGAAAACCAATTGTACCATGCCATCTCCGTCTTTAAATAGTCCTTTTAAACTAATCACGTACTCTTGAAGGATAAAATTATGTAAATAATATCAGTTAGTGACAAATTTTATATTATAATTAATTCTTTGAAAGATTGATAAGTCAGATATTCATATTTATGGGTATGTAGACCAAAGGAAAACCCCTCATAAATGACTTCAACAAGTTAATTTAGTTGAAGTGATACTTTGAACATTCCAATAGATCTTGGGGAATCATTTAAAATTTAGTAGGCCTATTTTGAGAGGATTTTACTTGCCACCTCTCAAATTATAACTCGCACCTCTCCATAATGAATTATTTCAGAAATGTCCTTATGTGGAGTGGACAAAATTTTCGAACGAAATTTTCGATAGAGGAGATAAAATTTTCGGTAATGTTAAAATTTTTGGTATTTGTAAACTACCGAAAATTTCAAATTTATCATAGAATACCGGAAATTTCTGTTATACTAAAATTTCTGGTAGTTTTATCATTTGTATTTTTTTTAACGATCAAGATTTGCCGACATATTTGGAGGATTTTGATTACACCGACATATTTGTGTGGTGTAGAATCAATCTTCATTTTATAAATAGGGACATATGTTATAGAGAAAAACATCTCAAAAAATGTCTCTTCTTGAATTCCTGATTAAGGCAGAAGTTTATTTCAACGGAAATAACTCTCATGATTCAAGCTTCTAGATGGTGCCACATCCCTCGCCAACTTGACAGTCAAGCTGTGTGAGTTGATGCCTGATACCGATAACAAAACAGTGAGAAAGATCAAGTTTCGTGAAGATTGGATTGATAGTAATGGAAGCGTGAAGTATGGTGTCCAGACGACATCATCTACTGTCAACACATCAAGCCTCCTCATGTACTCCATAACATCACCTCAAACCTCTAGTCTGCCCTTCCATCTCCTCTCCATTGGAGCACTTGATGGGACACGCTGCAGTCTCCTATCAAATATGTCGGGGAACTGCTCGTATATCAAGCATTGAACAAATAAAAAAAATTAATATGACTTTTAACAAATAGGCTCAAGTAACAACGTAAAAATCAAAAAATAAATGTTAGTATACCTGTAATAGGCTCAAGTAACCATCTAGCTATCTGGCATCAGGCTGGGAAGCAACTCCAAGGGCCGTGTATAACATAGTCGACGCCGCCACTCGTCAAGCCCAGTTTGGAGTGTCTAGGCTACTGAATAGCAAAAGGTAGCGAACATCTATATAGACTCCAGACTTGTCCGCAAAGATAGTAGATGCCATCAGTTGTAGTATGTACGTCCTAGCTGAAACCTCATACTCTGTGCCGCCACAAGCTCCTTGTACATGTCTCTCAACCAAGACATCCTAAGGTGCAACCCTCTGTTAGTGGCAAACTCCTCGATGACCATACCCTCATCTACCTCCAAATCCTGTACAACCTGTGCCAACACCATCGCCTAGTTAATATGGGGAGCGGTGAAGAATGTACCAACAATGAGAATATGAAACAAAGATGAGACATCATCCAATGTGATACTCATCTCCCCAAATGAAAGATGAAAGGATGATGTTTCAGGGTGCCACATAGGCATGGGATAAAACTCATATCCGCGGGTAAAACCCGCTTTGATTGGGTTTGGATTTTCCCCGATTATAAAATAAGGGGACGGGTCGGGTAATGGGGACACTAGTACCCACCCCGAACCCGCCCTCGAACCTACCCCGTTTATTTCATTATTATTTATATTATTAAATATGTGGCTGATGTTTTAATAATTTGATTTGTATTTATTATTTAAAATGTATGTATGAAATTTTTTGAGATTGTTTTATTTTATTATTTATAATGTAATTTGAGTTTGGGACGGGGATGAGGATTGATTTGGGATTCGGGTTTGGGTTTGGGGGAGGTAAAAATCGTACCCGCCCCACCTCGTTGCCATGCCTAGTGCCACCGCTCAATAAAAACTGACAAGAGGGAGACGTCGTGCATGGTAAGTGAGCACTCAGCAAAATCTAGCAGGCTGAAGTCGGTAACAACATGCTATGGGATGCGACTTTCAGCATCAGATGCTCATGTAAGAAACAAAATATAAAAAAATCAATAATCTTTTAGATAGACAATCGAGCCAAAATAATCAATAATCAATAATTTACAACAAAAAATATAACATGTATACCCCGCCCTATCATATATGGCATGCAATATGGTCACCATTTCCTGTGAGCACGGACCTCTCAGTATGTCCTTCTGGATAGGCTCCATCAGTATGAACTGATGACTCTGTAGACGCATATATCGTGACATCTGTATCAACAGGAGACACCTCATCAAATGCCACAAGAGCTTCCTCAACAACCACCTCTACCGAGGGTACTTGCTTCTCCATATCGGGCACCACCACAGCTGCATCCTCCACAACCGGTACCTCCACAAATGGTTTCTCCACAAATGGTACAACCACAACGGGCTCCTCCACAGGCACAGTCACAACTGGCTTCTCCGCAAGTGCCTCAAATGCAGTAGCAACTCTAGCATTCCGGCTTCTAGATGCGCGGTACTGCGTCTGATAAGTCAACCGTTTCCGATGAGAACCGGTCGGAGGATGTCTTCCAACCCGTAGCTGAGTAGCTTCTACATCATCCCTCTGGGCCTAAGTGTCTTCCCGTTACGAAACCGTCTTTACCTCAAGTATTCACTGAAACAAATAAATAAGCCAAAAAAATGAACTGCCGAAAAATTTGAAATTTCCTGTATTTTTCAGAAAATTTTGAACTACCGAAAAATTTAAAATTTACGATATATTTTAAAAAAATTATACTACCAAAAATTTCAAAATTTACGGTACAAATTCCTCTAAAAAGTATCAGAAATTTCAAAATTTCAGGTAATTTTTACCAATTTTTTTGCAGAAATACCAAAAATACTTATTATTTGGTAAAATTTCTTGTATTCGCCTCGGTTAATCTCTCCTACTTTGATGTAGATGATTTCATTATGATTTCATTTGTTATTCAAATTATTTAATTTGTCATCATTGAAATCAATAAGGAATTTTGTTTGTATTTTTTCTTATAATACTTTTAACTATTTATCATTTTATTTCCCTCTAATATCAAATTATATATTATAATTTGAAAAATGATATGTAATTAGGATTATAGGAAACAACATAACTCTACTTACTAATGTATATCTTAGAACATTTTTAGGGTGGTGAACTATAAACTATTAAAAAAATTAGTTTTTGTGAGACCAAATTGCCACCGAAGATTTAAAAAATATTTAATTGATCTAATTTATTTTTATTCTAATAGTGATTGTTTATAAATAATTCACCCATAACTTCTCTATCGCATCGCGCATAAATACAAAAATGTCCCTAGATTTTGGAGTTGTATCTCCGGACGCACCAAACGTTTACTGAAAACCCAATTATTCCAAAGATGCATATCCAGAATAATGTCGACAGAAGGCAAAAAAACAAAATTGAAAAATACCAACTTAAGAAAATCAAAATACCATTGATATCATAAAATCAACAATACATAAGGGATCAAACATTAACTTCAATATCCAGGTGGATGTTGTAACATCTTGATAATATCATCGACTGATCTTGAAACAGTCGCATCCAACTCGATCGAAACTTTTGATTCTAAACAGAAGAAGGTTCTCCACATAGCCCGTAAATCAGCAGCCGTCTTCAGCTCATGGTTGCTGAAGGATGGCGAGCGATACTCGATCTTCACAATTTTGCAATTGTCGCCATATGGTAGAAGGTACTACAGTGTGTATTGCAGATCTTCAAGAGGGGTGTACTCGGTGATCTTAAATTCTCTTGATGGTGCATTGTCGGTAAAGTGAACATTTCCAACATGCCAAATGATGTTCATTCTGGTTTTTGATGTTTTGGTATGCGACAATATGCTAAGTGAGCTTATTTATAGTCGTTGGAGGTTAACATGGACCTAACAAATGCTATCTTGTGACATAACACATTATGAAAATTTAACTTCAAAACGACCATTTATTCCTTTTTTCTGGAGATGTATTTCCGAAATCTTCCCTGGCATAACAAACAGAAGCAGAACAGGCAGAAACTTGTATTGAATGTAGATTTTTTTTTGACATACTACAAAATGTATATTAGACACCATAACAAATTAATAAAATGTCACTTACAATAAAATGATAAATAACTACTTAAATGAACTAAAATAATTGTCGTCGGTCAAACCTACAAGTGGTACCCCTTTTGACTTTTCTTTATTTTTTTTCTATTTCAATCTTGCTCAATTTGGTGTACTCTTGCATCCTTTCAATAAATTGGTCCGATTAAGTCTCAAATTTGATTGTATAATGAGCAGCCCATTCTGGTGTGTAAGTGGTATATGACATCCTGATTTCAAATACACTTGAACAAAATATCGCGGATTTCAAACCCACCCAACATAGATGATACGATCACTGGAGATTTGGTGGTGGAGCAATGCACAATGGGAAAAACGTTTCCGAGAAATCAATCTTGTAAGATCAATACATACTCTCTCATAAGCACTTTCTATGAGATGACCCATCTTAGGGAAACACATCCATTTACTCTACATTCAATTGGGTTAAATGTAATACAAATGGTGCTGCTAAAGACAACTATGCGGTCATAAAGCATGTGGAGGTATATGACTATATTCAAAGACCAATTTGCAATATGTAGCTAAATTGTATGACTTTGGATCAAGACACCATCATTGTCAGTAAAATTTTCAATGAAGACAACAACTATGTGGATAAGCTTACAACTTTCATTTTTCGATAAAGTAGAGAAAAAGGCTACTAGATTGGATTAATCTATTAGGAATGATGTATCTCCTAAAATAATACTGGTATTTTTACAAATGGTTGGATGAGCTTTAAACCAAGCATCCAAATTTTCTAAAGAAAGTAATTCTGGATTAAATTTGATCTACCATTTAATAGAAAACTTTCTTACTAACAGAAAGATAGGACACTCTTGCCATAATTGCTCACAAGTAAAGGTCCAAGAGGTAATCCAGGTAATAGTAATACCAAAAGTTGCACAAAAAGATAACAATGCCTTATGCGGAGAACAAGTAGTATTTAAAGTAAAGTATGAATTTTCCTTAGAGGCATGAGAAGGGAAAATATCCATATTTGGTCCAATTAAGTGAAACCACTGGATAAACCAGTAAGGAAAATTTAATGATATATCTTTATTGAACCAGATAAATTAAGTGTGGTTAAAAGGACCAACGACTAAAAATATTAGACCAAACATCCATGTAATACAAATAATTAATTTTTTTTTGGAGTATAAGACCTCGAAAAGGATTTTACTTTTATGGGAAATAGTTTCCAATCGGATGGAGATAATACTTTAACAATTTTAAACTTTGAGAACTTAATTTTTGTTTTATCATTCTCATCAACTTGATGAGTGAGAGATATAGAGTCCGCATCTACCAGAAGGAATTCATAAATTTCTCTGCTCTTTAAAGAATCTTTTAGTAAAAAGAAAAATACCGGGGGGGGGGGGGGGGGGGGGGAATTCTCGAAATAACGAGGCGTCTGAAAGGCAGTAATTTGGCTCCACAGGAAAAATATGATCAGACAAATTTTTAGTAATAGAAGTAGATTTTATAGTAGATGGAGGAGTATAATATGATAATTTTGAAGAAGGTATAATTTGAGGAAAAGTATGATCAGACAAATTTTTAGTAATAGAAGTAGATTTTATAGTAGATGGAGGAGTATAATATGATAATTTTGAAGAAGGTATAATTTGAGAGGATAAAGGGGTAGTGATCTTTTGAGTAAATGATAGAGGAGATAATAATGCAGACCTTATTATTAGTTAGGGTGAGGAAGGGTAATGGATAGGTGATTTTTTAGATATAAGAATGAGATTCTAAAACTATGGATTTATGGTTTGAAAGTAATGGGGGTCGATATTTGTCTCTTGGATAGGATAGAAGAAGAGCCTTGATGGGATGCCACTATCATCGAGAACGTACACATTAAGTGTCTTTCTTGGAATAGGTAACATTCTGCAAGGAGTCTATGACTGTGTGTCCCTATACCACTAATGCGCTTCCTCTACCTCAGGATACTCGAGTATTTTAAACAATTTCTTTTTATGAAATCTAGATCATTGGTAGTGCATCTCACATTTCCTAACATAGCGAATTGTACTGCCCCTAATGGCTAAGGTACACATAAAGGGACCATGAAGTACCATTTTCCCATTTCATCCATTTGTGAACCGCAAAAGTTCTTCTTCCTTGTATTGTCAACTTTACTCTTTCTTGTGTGCTCTTATGCACTGATTTTTTTAGTAGATTCATTTGTGATATCTTGTTAATTTGGTGGTATCAGAGACACACATGCGATCAACTCATCTATTTTTAAGGTAAGGTTTATATATTTTCTTCTTCTTTCGCTTCCTTTATTTTTAGGGTTTCTAGAGAGTATGTTTCTGATGTTCTAATGTTCGAATTTATGTTATTGCCATGTTTAATCAGAGTGTTGAACCTTTACCCTTTCATGTGTATTGTCTTGTTTTTGTATATTTTCCTTTTTGGTATTAAAAATATTTTTCAGAATGGAGACTCCACCTATCATGCTTCATAAGTCAAGGGGAGAATGCGCCTGGTTTGGACCAAGCATTCAATAAGGCGGGACCTTTGATTAAATAGGGAGTACTTGTTCTTGAGGATGGTGAAAGGGTGTGTAGAAAATACGACATGTGCATCATTCCTCTTCATAAGTGTCTGTTTTCTTTGATAGGTTTTCGTCTCCCCTTTACAATTTGACCTTTTGAACTATGGTACCCAATTATTGTTGGGTCCTTTAGGGTTAGTAGGTTTAAGGTGACTCAAGTTATTAGATTTAAATCTATTTGACCACTTTATATTTCATTTTGCTAAAATAACAAGGCTTAGGATGGTCAAGCTTACAACAACAACTGCATCTTTAAACACAATGATTGATTTTCTTTTTAGTATGACGTATGTTACTAAAAAATTTAGAATTGGTTTTAGGTTTATAACCTAAACCAATTTTACTATATGACGCTCTTCGATTACCTTGAAGAAGATTCAAGTTAACTCTTCCTTTAGTGATTTTATCAAGTGTGTTTTGTAATTCATCATTTTAATTTTTCAAAACATCACATTGACCATACTTGATAGATTCAACTAAGAATTCTTGAGAAGAGGAAGAGTTATGAATTAAAATATTTTGTCTTTCTTTAAGACTTTCTATTTCTTTCAAGAGGTTTTTATTTTCAAATTCAAAGTAAGAAGTAATGTTTTTAGAGTTGGAGACAAAATGTTTTAACTTACCGTTTTCTTAATTTAATTTCTTGCAAATTCTAAATAAATCACGATAAGAGAAATGTGAAGTTATCTCGTCTTCTTCCTCATCTTCCATGAGACAGATGTTAGCTACTTTATCATTTAAGGAATCCATTTCATTTTCATCCAATGAGATGTACGCTTTTTTCCCCTTGTTTTTTAGGTTTCTTGAACTTTATGTGATTTCAGTTTCTTCTTTGGTTTTAAGGACAATTTTCTTCTTCACATCATGTTCTTTGACATATAGTGTTGTCATCATCAAAAACCATCGTAGACATCTAACGATTAAAAACATTTGTATCTGCAAGCACATAGATTTACATAAAATTGAATTAATTTTCTAAACTCATTATCTAATAAAACAAACAACCTTTGTGGTACTAAATTTATTGAACATAAGTGATGATTACACATAAGATTGAATTGAAGATACGACCAACTCTAGTTGAATCACAAAATTCTACCTCTAGATGCTCCACTTTTAAAAACTAGTATTATCCTAGTGTGTGTTTCCATGTCTTTTTGCTGAATCATAGACATTCCATTGAATAGATGCAACTAATTGTATTTTTAGATCAAGTTAGACAACAATATATGGTCAAAGTGACTTGCATCACATTAGACTAACACATTGCGTTTCCAAATCTCTCCAATTTTATTAAACTTTGATTAAATCTAACACCCTTCCAGTCTTTCCAGACATCAATAAAAAAAAAATCACATTTAGATGTGTTATGTATTCATCTGATCTGAACTTCCTTCCACTAAAATATCTTTTTATTTGTAAATGCAAACAGATTCCATTTACGCATATTCATTATTATGTTGGTAAACACTACATTCCCGAAAAAATAGCCACATTCATTCAATAAATAAAGGTGGGACAGATATTTGAGTTTAAAAAAAATAGTTGAAAAAGTGATTCCACCTACCATTTGAAACTTTAGGCATGTTCCACCAATAGTAATTGTGATAAATGGTTTGGTTTGGTGGAAAATGACTTAATAATAAATTAAAAAATATATTGATATAAGTAGTATGAAATATAATTTTTTTGACCGAATATAGTACGCCACATCAATGTTATATTTGTCGTTTTTTACATTACCTAAGCTATAATATTCAAATATATATCTCTCTTATTTTTCTATAGATTTTTTTTCAAATATAGCTATCCATATAAGAGACTTACAACTAATTATTCTTAGAGATTTTCTTTGGCCACCTCCCTACCTTCTAGTCCACCTCTGGTGAAAAATCCAAATTACCTCTGACTTCGGAAATGCATTTCCGAAATGTAAGAAAAAGGTGTTTTCGGAGATGCATCTCCGAAAGCGCCTTTTTTTTTTTGAAAAATTTAACTTATTTCGGAAATGCATTTCCGAAAACACATTTTCGGAAGTTCATTTCCGAAATACTGCGCGTTTTGCAGATTAAGCAAAACAGCCCCCTCCCCCAAATCATTTACCCTAATCTTCTTAAAACTCAACCCCAAAGAGATTTTTGTGCAAACCAGTTCCAAGCTACCTCAAAGGCTCCATCTACTTGCTCTATTACATTCTAAAGTCCTCCAATCTATTCAATAGGTAAGCATTTTGATTTTAAGATCTATGATTAAAATGTATATTAGGGTGTTTACAAATAGTAAAAAATGTATTAGGTTAGGTTTATAGTGATATTTAGGATGTTTAGAATGTGTATACATAGGTTTGAATTTTGATTTTGGGGTCTGCCATTGTAGGTTGCAGAAAAGCTCTGCGCAGGGGTGTTTCGGAAGTTCATTTCCGAAAACACCTCCATCCCAGTTTCGGAAATGAACTTCCCAACTGTATCAGAAGTGCATTTTTTTTTGTTTTTTCATTTGTCTCGCATATTAATCGATTTCGATTGTTTACAGGAACATGTCAGGCAACCAGCCAGCACGCATCAGACAGGGCAGGGAGTCCCAGACTGCGTCGGCTAGACGCGAGCGGGCGGCGACGCAGCTGGTGTCATGTCCAGTTCAACACACTGAGCCTCTATTTTGAGTTCCACCTGGACGCGGCGGCCGAGGCCGAGCAGGAGGGTAACGACCTATTCAGGGAGTACCACCGCGGCTGCGCTCTCCGGTGCTGGTACATGCATGTGGTAGGCGCTGCATGCTTTGTGGACAAGAGTGCCAGGTACGTCGACGTGGCCTACCTCCGCTATTTCATGGACCTGGATACCGTTCACCAGTGGAACTAGGGGTCAGCTACTCTGGCATATCTCTACCAGAAGCTGAATGAGGCCTCCAACTGGAGGACGAGGCAGTTGGTCGGATCCTGCACACTGCTTACGGTACGTTTTATTTTAATACATTATCGTATTTATTTATTTATATATGTTTCGTATTTAATTTTAATACATTATCTTGTTTCTGTTTCAGAGCTGGATCATCTCCTACTTCTCCCGCATCCACGGCTACCACCTCGATCCTGCGTACGTGGACGCCTTGCCCAGGGCCGCCAGATACGATCTCCAGAGGGGGAACGATGCGGTGGGACCATACCGTGGATACCTGGACCGCACTCTGCACGACGACGTCACCTGGAGGCCGTTCATCGACTACGCTCAGATTGTCCCCTTTGACGGCATTGCACTTTATTCTGGCTGGTTGGCTTGCGGGACCGGCATCATGGTTCGATATCTCCCTGAGCGGTGCATGCGTCAGTTCGGATTCGTGCAGCGGATACCCAGGTCACCCTTTGAGGCTGCTCCCGACACTGTGACCCGAGTGCAGCTCACTGCCATATGGGAGCATTGGGAGGATCATGTGGTACCGCTGGAGTACCGTCTCACTCGGGTCACCCAGGACTGACACAGTGAGGAGGGATACGTCACATGGTTCTACCGGGTGTCACATCCTCTTCTGAGACCCGACATTCCCGGCGCTCCTAGGCCAGCACACGAGGAGATCCTGGAGAACCAGCAGGCCGAGGATGATCACGCCATTGATCTCATGCCGATCTGCCAGCGGATATCGATGATTGGACAGGACGCGTTGGATCGAGGTATCGTGGAGCGGGGCGGTCCAGAGGCAGTCGCCGTGATGGAGATGATCGTCACTGATGTGGGCCGTGCGGCGACATACACGCGGCAGAGGAGGTCTCAGGGCGAGAGGTTTAGGCACACCCAATAGTGGTCGGGTTTATATATTTTTTGTTATCGGATTGTATCTTTAGCACACTATTTTTATTTTTTTCGGTTTGTATATATTATTTTCATCGGATTAGTATTTTTTTTTTGTTTATTTATCATATTAGTATTTTCAGTTTATCTATTGCTTATTTTATTTGGCGTTTACGTTTAATTAAAATGCGAGACTGTTTTAGATAAAACATAAAAAAAAACACAGTTTCTGCATAATTCGGAAATGAACTTCCGAAACCCCCCAAAATCTGAACAAAGGTGTTTTCGGAAGTTCATCTCCGCAGACACCCCCCATGAGGTGTTTTCGGAGATGCACTTCCGAATTAAGGAAATTTTTTTAAAAAAAAGCGCTTCGGAAGTTCATTTCCGAAGCAGGGGTATTTTGGGATTTTCGCTGGGGGTGACCCCCATAGGGAGGTGGCCAAAGAAATTTTCTTATTCTTATATACACTTGTACTAGTATATAACTAGCATAAAGATTTATATAATAATAAATTCACATGTGGCATGCACTTTTTAGCCACACAAGCTTTCATTTTCAGTATATAATCTTTCTTTGGTTTTATTGCATGCTTGTCATGAAGAAAGACTCTACAAGTATGCACTAACTTTAATTTCTTGGTCAATCAATCAGTATGCCACACTATCAAAGGCCTTCATTTTATCCACGTGAGATAATATATTACTGTTTTATGTAAATAATAAATGGCAAAAGGATATGCACCATTAATGGTTAAAGACTATATTGAATGATATCAAAAAAGTGAAAGAAAGCAAATTTGACGGTGATTTATAAGAATATACTAAATTGGATTCTTTGCACTCACATTAAAAAACTTGAATAAGAAAGATTCCGAATCTTGTCGACCATAGCATGAAAAGCAAAAGAGATAGATGGTTCCACGAAGGCAGCTATGAATTTATGGTGCATTTAGGTGTGAAAAAGTCTCAAATTAGTTAATATATAATTGATATTACTCATATACTTATTTAATCTCTTACTAGTAAAATACTCGTACTTTTTTTCGTACAGGTTTTATCTGTATGATGTATTGAACGTCATAATTTTTTATTGTCCTTCAAAAAGATAGACGTCAAACACAAAATTATTTTTCACATTATATTGATTTATGTTATTATCGTCTTTTCCCTTTGTAATATACTTGTTTGTCTTCTTTGTTTTACGTTTCTATTCCTAATACTCTAGGTGAAGAATTGTCCCACCCTGAATGGAGGCAAGCAATGATAGATGAAATGTGTACTCTTCAAAGCACTGGTACCTGGGAACTGGTACCTCTACCCCCTGGGAAATATGTAGTAGGCTTTTTACACTGAAAGTTGGACCAGATGGTAAGATCAACCGTTTTAAAGCTCGCTTGGTAGCCAAAGGATAAATTCAGATTTTTGGGTTGGATTATAGTGATACCTTCTCGCTTGTAGCCAAGGTGACATCTGTTAAACTTCTTCTATCTATTGCATCCATTTGACATTAGCCTCTTCATCAACTTGACATAAAAAATGCCTTTTTACATGGTGATCTTGAAAAGGAAATATATATGGAGCAACCACTTGGGTTTGTTGCTCAGAGGGAGTCCTCAAATATGGTCTGTAGGCTACACATGTCTCTTTATGGTCTTAAGCAATCTCCGAGAGCTTGGCTTGCCAGATTCAGCACTATAATACAACAATTTAGTATGGTTCAGTGAAGCTGACATTCTGTGTTTTATCGTCATTCTTCCTAAGGATGCATATATCTTATTGTATATGTAGATGATGTTGTCATAATTAGCAGTGATCAGCAGGAGATACTCTAGTTGAAAGTACATCTCCCGAATTAATTCCAGACAAAAGATCTTAGTAAATTCTGCTACTTATTAGGAATTGAGGTGGCCCAATCTAGAGATGGTTTGGCGATTTCCCAACGAAAATATGTTATGGATATTTAGGATGAAATAGGGCTTTGAATGCCAAACCAGCTGATACTCATATGGATCCAAGTGTCAAACTGTTGCCCAATCAGACGAAGCCTCTGTCTGACCCAAGAAGGTTTAACAGATTGGTTGGAAAATTGAATTATCTCACAGTCACTCATCCGAACATCTCTTTTGCAGTTAATGTGGTAAGCCAGTTCTTAAATTCTCTTTGCCAGGAACACATGGATGTTGTTGTCCATATTCTAAGATACATCAAGTGTGCTCCAGGAAGAGGTATTGTGTATGAAGACAAATGACATACTCATATAGTTGGATACTCTGATGATGATTGGGCGGGGTCGCTGATTGATAGACGATCCACCTCTGGGTATTATGTACTTGTTGGAGGAAACCTTATATCCTGGAAAAGAAAGAAAAAATGTAGTTGCAAGATCAAGCGCTGAGGTAGAGTATAGGGCCATGGCAATGGAACCATGTGAACTTATTTGGTTAAAATAGTTGCTCAAGGAACTTCAAATTGAAGAAGCAAAACCAATGACACTTATTTGTGATAATCAAATTGCATTGCACATTGCTTCAAATTCTATCTTCCATGAGAATACCAGACATATTGAGATAGATTGTCACTTTTCCAGAGAGAAGATCGAGTCAAGTGACATCGCCACAAGCTTTGTCAACTTGAATGATCAATTGGCAGATGTGTTTACAAAGGCCCTTTGAAGCCCCAAAACCAATTATATATGTAACAAGCTTGGTGCATTTGACTTATATGATCAAGCTTGAGGGGGAGTATTGGTAATTATATGTTTATAAAGAGAATATTCCCTAGAATATTTCTTAGTGTGTTCTAGAATAGAATAGGATATCTATGTAATTAATACTAAGATTTATATTTCCTCCTATATAATGCATCTTCCGTTGTGCTATTAAGACACACGATTTACCTAAATGTATCTTAGTTTCTCCTAATTCAATAAATACAACGACACATATATCGATCACCCAAAAGTGACCAAATGGGATTATCCCATTTGGGCATACATCGTAACAATGATCAACACTACAACAGTTCCAAAATAAGGTTTATAATATATGATTAACACTTAAGAGATATTATCATACAAATTCATGACCACAAGGGTTAAAGAAAAACCTCATGGGTCAAAAATTACACGCATATTATAGCAAAATGTGTGGAATCAATCAGACATATCAGATAAAATATATTAGAATAAAAAATTACCACAATGATACTATCAAAGATTTTAAATACCCTTGGCGTTGATGAGAGGGTAAAAGAACCCTCATCACCCTACTGCCTAAAATCCACCATATAATAAGTAATCTCCCCTACCTTAATCGACGCTTTTACAAAGTTCTTGACGTTTTCTCTCTCCCTAGCCTCAACCCTCACGTTAAGTATTTATAATCTCAATTAATCTCATTTGACCTTTTCACCTCCTACTAACTCACACACTCATCACTAATATTTTACCTTTTAATATGATTTTCCTAAAGGTAATATAATTCTATTATTATTATTAGGGAAAAGCTAACATGTGCCCTTGGGGCACATGTTAATGAGATATTTATAGAAAAATTTTTCTGGAACGCGTGCATTTAATGTATCAAAATTTTAAATATGACTTTATTGCATTTAATTATATTTAACTTTTTCTAATTATAGTATCCTTAACATGTGACCTAAGGGCACATGTTAGCATGACCCTTATTATTATCCCAATAAAATAAAAATTTAGTTTAATATCACCATTATTGTTATTACAAAATAATTATTTAAATTAAAAAAACTCTAAGGTTAATTGTTACACCTAAAAATAATCCAAAATATATTTTACGTAATTTACATTAACCCCTATATTATTATTATTATTATTAATATTATTATTATTATTATTATTATTATTATTATTATTATTATTACTATTATTATTATTATTATTATTATTATTATTATTATTATTATTATTATTATTATTATTATATCTTCATAATATTAATATAACTAATTTTTTTCTTTCTAATATTTAATTTTTATTTAAAAAACTAACGCTCTCAACTCGACTATTTTAGTAGTTATTAAATTACAAGAATACCCTTACAATATCTAAAATAATTAAAATAGCATAAATTATCAATTTAGACCAAACAATACACAAACAAATTCCTAATATTTAAGTAAAATATTAAAATTAAAGAAAATAAAATAGAGGTGTTACAACGCTTAGCGAGAAAAGGCGGTTCAAAGACTTTAGGACTAAGTTACTTCAAGGTAAAGCAAGGGTCTGGTGGCTAAGCGGTCTTGGATGGTTTGCTTAAAGAGCATAGGCGGCAAGGCTCGGCCTAGGGTGGCTAGCATGACTTAACCTAGAAGAAAGTAGGTGTGCTAAGCGAGTATGAGCAGTGCACTTAGCGAGACTATCTTTCCCAAGCCTATAAATATGGGTATCATGCCTTCATTTAATTCATCTAATGATTTAAGAGGATCGGATCATATTCATTGGAATTCAAGGCGATTCCTTAATGAAATTAGGTTCTCATCATAAATCACGACAAGAGAGAATAAAAGAGGAAGCTCGAGGGCGAAAACATTGTCTGAGGAATCATCAATAGATGCTTCTTAACTTTCTTCTTCTAGAGCTTGATTGTAATGCTACGATGAGTAAGCGTAGCTAATTTTCTCTTTTATTAGGGTTTGATGTAGTTGTTATATTACTTATATTTTGATCCTGACCATGGAGTTCTATATAATTCTTCTTAAGTTTTAATATTGAGGGATTCTTCGTTCTTAAGGCTTATTTTGGATTAGCTGCCTAAACATATTTTCTTGGTATGACTTGATATTAGAAATGGGTTGAACATGTGACTCCATACACAAGAAGGGGGTGAATTATGGAGGTTTGAAAAACAATAGTTTGAAAAAAAATATTTTCAGAATTAGAGTTTGAAAATATTTTAATAATAAATGTTCTGATAAGCAGCATAAAGTAAAGATAAAGATAATATGCAAAAAGTAAAAAGGTAAGAAAATAGAGATAACATAAGAGATTTATAGAGGTTCGATCTTAATGAAGTGGCTTACTCCTCTCCCCAAGAATTGATTTTGAGAGTATTCAATAATGTTTGAGAGCTTTTAGAAGGTTAAGCCCACGAACCCCCTTATACAAGGAAGATAAAGTTACAGGTTAATTTCCAACCAAATAACGAACAAGGAAATAAAGTGGTTAGTCTTCACATCAAACATCGAACAAAACTTCAACAATTAGTCTCTAAGCCAAACAGAGATTTTGTACGAAATTATCTCGAACCAAGTTGGAGTTTTGAGTTGGCTATCCTTTGGACCGAATTGAGGTTTTATACCAGGCTGACCACGAACTGAACTGAGATTTATATCTATCTAATCTCGAACTGACTGAGCTTTTGTACAGGGCTGAGCTCAAAACCAATGTGAATATTTTTCACGAACCTAGAAGGAAAGCTTTTCTTCAAGTGACAAAGCTTACGAACCAAACAGAGACTTACACTGTTCCAATAATTTTAAAAAAAATTTAACAGGTTTATCTTTAAACCTAACAATTACTTTCTAAGAAAGAATAATTCTCTCAAGAGGAAAAAGAACTCTTAGTGAATTTACAATAATACCTCTTCTAAAACAACTATCTCACTAAGTTCAAGAATGTTTTTCAACGCACTATGACTAAAAATATGTGAAAGAAAGAGAAATAATTTAGAAAGATTGCGAGAGAGAAATGTGAAATATCTCACGTTTTTTATATGATTAGAACTAAAAAAAAAGAAGAAATAGATCAATGACATATCTCTTTTTTTTTTCTATACAAAAATATTCCAATATAATCATCCATATAACTTATATGATATTTACACATTACAACTAATTATTCTTATATACACTAGTACTAGTATAAATTTTTTATATAATAATAATAAAAAATTCACATAAGGGTATATTAAAAAGTCTCATTCTCATTCTAAGTCTCATTAATGAGTGTAGGCGTCATGAACTTTTTAGCCACGCAAGTACCTATGCAAATTACTATCAATCTTTCATTTTCATTATATAATCTTTCTTTTGTTTTATTGCATGCTTGTCATGAATAAAGACTTTACAAGTATGCACTAACTTTAGTTTTATTACTTTAATTTCTTGGTCACTACTCAAGCAGTATACCACACTATCAAAGGCCTCGTTTTATCCACGTTAGATAATATTACTGTTTTATTTAAATAATAAATAGCAAAAGAAGGTGCACCAATGGTTAAAAATTACGTATGATAGCTACATAATAAGAAAGTGAAACAAAGCAAAATTAACAGTGATTAATAAGAATATACCAAGATGGATTCTTTGCACTCACAATAGAATATTTGAATAAGAAATATTCCGAATCTTGACCATAGCATGAAAATCAAAAGAGACACATGGTTCCACGAAGGTAGCTATGAATTTATTATTTATATTTGCATTAAGTGTGTCACGTCGGCGGTAAAAAGCAAAATATTGAACATATAAAGAAGATTACTAGTAAACATAATTAATACTTTAAAATTTTAAGAAGATGTAATGTCTTTTTTTTTTTTTTGTGATTATAAAAAAAACCTATTAATCTATTAAAAAATAAAAATAAATAGATAGACGGGCAAATCCGTCCTGCCAACCTGTCACCTTGATGGAGGACTAAATTTTATACTCATTTTCATTTGGAAGACTTGTTCGTTCCGCTCTTTTTTGACTAGCACAATTCACGTGTATTTGACTAAAACTATTCTTATATGATCTTTGGCATGTCATTAGCTAATGAACTTTGGAAGAAATTTAAAAGATTATTTTAGTCAAATGGTATTTTAAATCGATTGTTGAATGGGTAGTTTCATAAAAAAAGTATATGCTTATTTAAGTATTTTCAGCAATATTGTTTATGAATTAAAAAACACAAAAATTCATATGGTCTCTTTCGCCTTCCTATGAGCATATGAAACTTCAAACATGTTAGATACTTATTATGGAAGACCAACGTTAGAAAATGAGTTAAGTCAAAAGCTATTAATTTCTCGAGATGATGATTTTTTCTAAAATACTTGAGATGTGTGTCCTCATGGAGTTTCCACATTGTCATGAAAAACAATCGGTTATTACTAACAAAGTATAATGTGTATTTGGTCAATCTTAATGCAAGGTGAGTTATGCACTACAGAGTAAAGTTCTCTATAGACTGGCCAAATACAAAAATTGTTAATACAATATTTAATAGGATTTTGAACCTGAAACCTTAAGAAAAGTACGCTCTCAATGCCCAAGTCTAGATAAAGGTATGTTAATAAAGTGTTTCACTCCATCACTCACAAATGAACATAGATGGGTGTGAGCGCATTTGCCCATTAGATGGATGTTTTGCATGATGTCAAAACTTAGGAAAACCTTAGCATTTTCGTATATTAGACGATATCTCCAAGTCATTATGTGTACCTTTGCATTAGGGATCTTAGAATGCACCTAGAACATGTTTGGAAAATGTATCATGCATAAAAAATGAATTACATGGCATTAAAAATCAGTTGTATGCTTTGAAAAAAATCAATTTTTGCTCAAAACACAAGTGTATGTGTCAACACATGCATTGTATAGGTCGACACATGTATTGCAGTAATAAAGTATGTAACTTCTATTTGAATGTGTTGAAACATGCAGTCTTTTAGGTTGACACATACTGAAAAAATAACTTCTATGTGTCGACACATACAATTTTCAAGTCGACACATGTACTACATTTTTAAAGCACATAGCTTCTGTTTGAATGTGTGACACATGACCTGATACATGTCGACACATGTACTGCATTTTTAAAGCATGTAGCTTTTGTTTGAATGTGCGACACACGACCTGATACAGGTCGACACATGCATTTATATGTGTTGATACATGACTTATATTTGTCGACACATGTTTTTTTTTTGTTGAAAAATTGCATTCTTTTTCAAATTTCTAGGTTTACCTTTTGCCTCTAACTTGCACTACTATAAATACTTCATACATGCATCATTTCAAAGTTGATGAAACTATACATCCATACATACAAAGATTGTTATTCATTTTTAACCTTCCATCTATTGAAGAACGATGGTTTCTTGCAAAGTAGCGCGGGACGGTGAATCAATTGGCTTTGTTGGGTGACTTGATCAAACATAGATCAAGGGAAGAGAATTGCAAGGATCAACATCAAACATAGGGTTTGTAGGGTTGGATTGCTACCTTTCTCTTGTAAATAATTTTTTGCATGGTAAAATTGATATCTCAATTCCACATTGAAATTGAGAGCAGACGTAGTCGTAGCGAGGACGATCGGTGAACTGCCTAAACAACTCCTCGTGTCCTCTCTCTTTCATTTACTTTTCATAATTCAATTGTTAAATACATTGGTAAAGTAATCGATTCGTAGAGAATTTTTATTGATTGTTTGAAAGCTAAATTGGTTTGTTGATTGCCTTACAATCTAAGTGATTGTGAGAGATTTTTTATATCAACAAACTCGAAAGGAAAATCTGAAAAAATCGATCGCACGCCAAGTATTCGATAATTTGTCGATTCAAGTTTTTCTTAATATTTTCATTGGAGATAGTTTACCATAGTAAGCCTATTGAAACGGTTGATTGAGAATTGTGTGTATCAACTCGCTTATCGTTGTTATCCATTTCTTATAATTGTGCGCATATCCGAGTTTCCAATAATCGATTTGATTTAGACGACTTAATTGATCTAAGCCAAACCTTCTCCTTACCGTAACTTTAATAATTTTCAAAAACTATTTTAAAAGATCATTTTTAAATTAAAGGATCTATTTACCCTTCTAAATAAATTGCCGTCGTCTAACAATGAACTCGGAACCAAAAGTATATACCATCTCTAATTGGGAATATGACAAAACATTAAGTGATGACACTTATATCCCATCATGGTTTGAAGGGCCAAAAGTATACATATATTGGTTAATGATTTGGAGATTCTCAAATATTCAGTAAATCTTAGCAATGTATGATGACTGACGACATGAATGGTTAATAATACGTGTAGTGTACCCTTTTTTTGTAGATAAGTGGGGGATGATGTGGTGTTTTATTTAAGTAATAGGATCTAGCATATAAAGCTTTTTTGGTCACCTTATTTCACTTTTTGGTTATATATACACTCTTAACTCTTCTTCCCATTTTCATTGGTGCATTATGAAATTAAGTGCTTGTGATTGCCTCTCCATTCAAAGGAAATCTTGAATTCCAATTCTAAGTTCTGGCTTCTTGTAAACAAACCAATGAAAGAGACTAATGCTCAAGGAGAATTCTTCAAGGGTAATAGTAAGAATATATAAAAATTTGTATTGTTATAAAAATAGTTAAAATATACTATATGTTTAGATAAATCTAGTATACTATATACTTTATTAAAGCTTGATCCTTAAGAATACCATTCAACTGTAAATTGGTTTGGTAAGCACTTATTTTATTTCTTGTATACATACTTTAAAGCTAACAGAAGTAAGAATTCTGCAGGAAACACACTTTCTGTGAAAAAGTATGCACTTTCGTCTGAAGAACAGAACAAGCTTATTTCTGCGATACATAAAACTCTAAATGATCACAACCATGTTATTGAGGATGACAAGCTACAGTTAGTTATAAACACAATCATGAAACATGTCTTGACTGTTGGTTCTGCCATAACATGTGAAAGCAATCATTGGTGGATTGGAGGCTTTCGTCCTTCTCAAATTCTTCAGGTAATTCACTAATAGAATTAGCTAGAAACAAACTGTTTTATAGATTGAAGATTGTCCTCACTTATAAACACATGTTTATATTTTATCTTATTAAATGTGAGACTTTTAACGCACACTCTCTAGCTCAGGACCGACATCTAGAGCGTGATCCGAGTGGCTAGATAGCGTTGAGCTGTTTGCAGGTGATCCAATAGATAATAAATAGACTCTCATATCATCTTAGAGTTTGAGTTTATAACAAAGTCTAACAAAACCAGTTTGTAAAGGGAACACTACCTCCACTCATAAAGACATGAGCATACTTAATCTCATCTAATGTTGATTTACAACTACAAATTTGAATTATGCATTCTTATTTCTTATCAGTACTATATGTACTTTAATTTGGATATACAGGCTATTCTGCCTCAATTTCAACATACGTACACCCAGCAACAACTTAGTGATATTTATAATCTTGGACAATCATGTCAACAAGCAGAATATGCTCTTGCACAAGGCATGGTAAAACTCAAGCAAAATCTTGATGAAACAACAACAGCAGAAGGCAAAGGGTTTCAATTGATGTATGTACCTCAACAACTAAGCTTCTTTAAACAGGCTGATAATCTTCGCCAAGAATTCTTGCATCAATTTTGTCGTCTCGTTACAATTTCTCAGCAAGCTGAATTTGTAGTTGCTCTCAAGGAACATCTGCATAGTCCACAGCCTCGGAGCTCACTTTGAGGATTCTCGAGAGTCAAGACGAGTGAAACGAAACTATATAAATTAAATAAACTTAGTTTGCACCCAATTAATTTGGTATCAATGTGTTGCATCTAATTAATTTGGTATCCATGAACCATAATTTTATTATGAAAATACTCTGGAGAGTGTCTTGCTTATTCGTGTTTGTAATTCATGCCCATATTGAGGTTTAGTCTATATTTGTTTTTATGGTGAAATTTCAATGAACACGCATTCAACTTGAAGTAACAATTTTTGGCTTTTCAATAGTCAGTGGGTTTGCTTTTCAACTTTTTTAACTACTAAAAATTTGAACTGAAATTGCAAAATTCAAATTCCAAATTTAGAATAACTAAAACTTCTCTCTATTGGAAGTTGGAACTAGGCATGACAGTTTAACTCGCATTCGCGTGAGCCCATCTGAACCCGCACCCATCAATATTTATAGATAGTCAGTCAAGTTGCTGGTGGCGTAAACTCATTGTAAATAGGCCGAGAGGAAATGACAGGGGAAACAAACAGGCCACAAAACAACTCAATTCTAGTATAACTATTTCAACAAAAAAATACTCATAATGCCTTAAAACTTCAAATTCTTATAGATAGTTCTGGTTTAATGCAATCAATATTTCCGTGCTCTAAGTTTTTATGGAACCTGAGAAAGGGTTATGCATAGAAAAGCAAAGGAAAAAAAAAAGCGACAAACAGAATGAACTAACCCCTCACAACTGAAAATGCAGTTTGTGTGCCATACAGATATGCATAGGAGTAAATAAAACTATGTCCTAGTATAACTAACTAATCACCAAATTGTGTCTAAGGAGTGTTTTGTTACTTGTTAGCATTCTTCATAAGGGGAATTAAAGAGGAACCTTGGGATGTGTAGGATAAAAATAAAAGATGATACTGCTAAGGATATATGAATTCTGCAAACAATCACTTCTCAATTGAACACATCTGAGAGACCAATTTGATAACTTCCCACATAGGCGCATCATTCTGCAGGAAAAAGTAATTTTCAAGTTACAGTTAGCTACTCAATCATCTCTTACTAGGTATTTCACTTTAATTTAACACAATGTTCTATGAATTAGTTTACTTAGTTTAACATGATGTAATTCTTCAGTATTGCAGACACACTTGTAGATTGTCGTCAATAGTAACAGTATTGCTCTTACAAATATTGGAAGATAAAAGGAATCCAAGGATATGTTATTATCCATCTAATCAACTTACCACTAAAACAACATCAAAAGCTTCTTTGTAGATGCTAATTGAGTTCTCAACGTTGTGGTTCCTGCAACAATTCAAAATGGCAGAAAAACAAGAAGGGATCAGGTCACATTCATAAATGTCTCACTTATCCAAACAATTAACTCGAGTATAGCAAATATTTTACTTACAAAAATCCCACAGAAATTCGAGTATCGTAATTTAAACCATCGGACATTCCTAAGTCTCCGGTATGATCACCAAGGAGGAGAACATTGGTTCTCTTCTTTAGCAAATCATTATCATCAGTTGGACCATCGATATCACCAAAGTGTTCGTGAACAGGCGCAGCCATGTCAAGAGCATGCTCATTTTTATTTAAGCTGTGAATCAATTTTCCTGTAATTTAAATTTAGAAGAAAAAATTAAGAACCGGTTCTTGTCAAGTACTTTATCTTAAATATCCCAATTCCATTTCAATTATCAACAAACACAGGTGTATGAAATGTTTCTTTTCAATTCACCCATAAGCTTCAAAGTCCCACTTCAGGATATGTGAAGGCCAATATCAAATTACAGAACTATGGTTAGAAATTTATTTATTATTTTATGGGCCAAGATTCTCGAAGCAAAGACAGTCTGCAATATTTTTGAGGTTACGGTAGCTGAATACAAGAATACCTTGTTAACTTCTGTGAATGACGGAGGAAATAGCATAATATAAGATAGATTTATTTACACTAACTAGTGTTGGGTTGGGAATATCAGAACAAATTTCCATCTCTATGTAATTAAGAAGGGAAAAAACACATACATAGTAAAGAAGAACAATGTCAAAAAAATTAAACGTGGAAAATCTTCTGAATGTGAAAGGTAAAAACCACACAACCTTGTTTTCTTCCAAGATAAGCAACTCTATATGAAAGTAAAACAGTTAACCTTCGCTTGTTTCAAAAATTTCCACCTAACCCTAAGTGACATTTCATCAATTAACCTCCTTGTTTGTTAGGATGTTCCAGACTCATTCACCAGAGGTTAAACAGAAACAAATAAATTAACATTGTAATATAAATGTGCTTTTGGCTAATAATAGTGAAACCTAAGAGCAATTATGAAATGCCTCAGCCTCTGAAAGATTCGTTCAGACACAAACATCAAGATGAAAAGCAAACAAATACACAATAAAAAATGGTAACATAGAATCACCTTTGAAAGATACAAGTTGACCATCATCATTAAAAACCATCCTGTTCGATACTATCTTCACATTTTTGAAGGATCTCTTAAGTTTCTGTCTTAGAACCTGTTATTATTAGAAAAAGTGAAAAATAGAATTTGAGAGGTACACTCAATAACAGACAAGAAAGTGAAGAGAAAATGCCCAGTAACCTTGCTAACATAAAACAAAATTAACTTTTCAGACCTCTTCAATGATATCCGCAAGCCCTGCAGAGAATATTAATACAGGAATATCTTGTTCCTGAAAAATAACAAAACGGAAAATGGGATCCAATATCAGAAGCAATCGAATCTTCACATACATATGTATATTACATTTCATAAACTCGCTTGATATAAGATGAACATATCAAGATGTAAGAACTCGGAAATATACCTCCAAAAATTCAAAAAGCTCAGAAACACCTTCCCTAAAAGCTATATTAGCATTAGCAACGGATTGTTTTATTGATTCATATGTAAGTCCTCCCTCCATAAGAAGACCGTGTGTTTTTCCCCACCTAATAATAAATCAAATTTCAAGTTTCAGCAGCAAACATTAATGTCAATATCGAATATGACTATACCACCAGGGTCTAGCACTAATCGTTTTGGTGTAGTGTGTGTGTGTGAGTATTATAAATTCTGGTCTAGTGTACTGAGTTCGATTTCTACTCATTAAAACTGAGTGACATACCACTCTTCCATGAGTTTCCTTTTCTCTTCAAGTCCAAGAGTAGGAGAAAATTCTAATGGATGGTAACGTTCATATAACTGTTGTCTTTTAGCATTATATTCTGGATTATCTTGCTGCAAAAGGCCATGACTAGCTACAAATGATATGATTAGGTTAATATAATGCATAGCAAATTTCCTAGTTTTGGACATGTAAGGAGAAGAAAAGGGGGAATATATATATACTTTGGCCACGAGTTCCATTAACCCAAAACTTTGTCAATGTAGCATCAAAATCAGCAATCACCTACAAACATGAAAATACAAGTGTGTCCCAATTTTGTGTTATGCAACTAAAATGAGAGCATAATAATAGAACTATGGAGTATATGAAATAGAAAATGCGACAAATTTGGTTGCATGAAACGCAATTATGAATGAAAAGGGGGTAAAAAACCTGAAGCTTTTGAGGACCGGCGGAACGAATAGCGGCAATTTTGGAGTGGAGCAAAACAGGATCAGCCACGGTCGATTCCGAACTCGATTTGATAGCCTCCATTTTCGCAGAAGAAAAAGTAGAAAACGAGACCCTTTAAAGAAAAAGACAAGATTAATGAAGAATGAGGAGTATAAAAGAGAAGAGGGATGAAGAGAATGAACCTTGGTGTGTAATGGAGAAAATTGGGGGTGACGATGGATTGGAAATGGAGGCGTAAACTCATTTGAGTGTAAGAAAAGAAGTGGTTACATTATAGTAGTAGAATGAATGAAGTGGTGTTACCATAAAAAATGGGAACCGGATTCGTGCGCCTCATCTCATCCTCTGCATGAAGTAAATCTATGGATCTTACCTATCCCCAAATTAGACGTGTTAATCATTCATTACGTCTTTGCCCGCTACACATCTCACATTTAATTGGGTCTCTTTTTTTTTTTTTTTTTATCAAAACAGAAACAAACTCGTGTGTTTCCACGAGTTCTAGTTAGGGATGGCAAAAATATTCATACCCGCGGATATATGCGGATAAAATCCGTCATGGGTACGGGGCGCATAGTTTAAAAGATATCCGCGGATAAAATAAATGGATATTTCAATACCCATTTATTAATGGATATGGATACGAGTTTAATGTTATCCATACCCGTGGATATCCGTATCCGTTAATAAATTATAAAAGTTATTTAAATATTATTAGTTTATTATACTTTATCTTTTCATCTTCTAAAAAACTAGAAAACTAGTCTCCTTTATATTCTATACAAATTTTATTGACCATTTATCCTTTCTACTTCTCTGTTGTTCGCTCTTCCACCATAACTCACAATCACAATATCATTGTTTTTTTGTTAAAAATAAAATATATGGATATTATACTTTGGTGAAAATGAAAAAAATTAATGTGATGAAATTTTGTTTTTAAAATAAGAGAGATTTATATGAATGTTATGTGATAAGAATGTGTGTCTTAAAAACAAGTTGAAAATATTTTTTTCAAAACATAATTTTAGGAAAATAGTATTATCCATGGATATCTGTAAATATCCGCGGATATCTTAAAACTCGCGGATTACCCGTTTAGCGGATATCTGACGGATATGGGGCGGATATGGATATCATATTTATCCAACGAGGTGGACACGGATATCATACTATCCGTCCCCATGGATATCCATTTACATCTCTAGTTCTAGTATGGGACACGTATTTGTTTCAGATGTATATTTTTTAATAGAAAAATGTCTAGTACCTGTGAAAAAATAATAATTGAATGTATAAAAAAAAGTCTGGTACCCGCGGAAAAATAATAATTGAATGTATAGAAAAATGTTTGGTATATGTGAAAAAAATAATAATTGAATGTTTAGAAAAATGCCTGGTACCCGTAAAAAAAATAATAATTGAATGTATAGAAAAATGTCTGGTACCCGTGAAAAAAATAATAATTGAATGTTTAGAAAAATGTCTGGTACCGTGAAAAAATAATAATTGAATGTATAGAAAAATGTATGGTACCCGTTATAAAATAATAATTGAATGTTTAGAAAAATGTCTGGTATCCGTGAAAAAATAATAATCTAAATATATAAAAAAATGTCTAGTACCCGCGAAAAAATAATAATTAAATGTATAGAAAAATGTCTAGTACCCGTAAAAATATTTAGATCAATAAGATTTTTTAATGCAAAATATAATTTTATTATAAAATATGTGAATAATAGAAGTTAAAAAAATGTAATAAAAAAATAGAAGAAAACAAATATTAGAAGCAAATAGAAACTAAATATTTGTCTTTCCAAGATGAAAGATTTTTAATAATTTAGATTATAGTTGTCTTTTCAAGAAATGAATAAAAAATTCATTGGCAAAGCATGCAACATTTTTAAAAAATGAAGAGGAGTAGAATAGAAAGATGGAACAGGAAAATGTGGAAGATGGAGAACATATACACGTGGAAGCATATATAAACAGAGGGCTAATTTGGTATTTTCTAGACCTATTCATTTTCTTATATTGTAGATACTCCCTCCGAGATCATATATAAACAAATTTGTAAAAAACTCAATGAATTTAATTTTTACACTCTTTCAAATTTTATCCCTATTTTTTGTATAGCGCACATTGCCATTATATCTCGATTTTATATTTAATTGAGGTGAATTTTTTTTCATAAAATTATAATATTTATAGTAGTGGTTGTTCCTATTATGTCTTAGTCATGGACAACATAGGGAACTCGAATAATGTATTTGTAGATATATCTTGTGGGGGATGATATAAGTGTCGCTTCCTCACGCACTGGGGTGGTTGATCCTGTGATACTAGATGTGGTTTCTTTAGCAATGAGACACCATCTCATAGATTTTATAGAGATTAGTGACAGTTTTGACGTTGTAGGAGCTTTCAAGGTAATGTTAATGGGTTTGAAAGTCCCTAGGATGAAGAGGAGATCGAGGTGAATGTAGAGGGAGATGGGGCGACAAGCTCGTTTAGGATTGACATTAGATAGGTCGGTCATGGTTTGGCTTTCCCTGAAATACTTAAAGTAGATTTGGAGACAGTAAGGGAATATTAGGGTGATCGAAGAGCCCGCCCTTACATTAAGGCTTGTAGGCATTTGAACAATCAATAACCTAGTGAAGATGAGGTTAGGTGGTACCTTAAGTATCGATCACTTTCCATAACTCAGAGTTGTGATTTTTTGGCTTGTTGACAGTGAGAAATAGATGGTTCAAAGGGGATAACATGACTTCGAGCTTCATGTTGATGTAGATAAGTACCCATGGGTGTAAAGGAATATCGTGGAGATGACTTTTATCTTCAATGAGGCACGTCAGATGTAAAATGCTCATTGGAATGTGGGTTTGTCTTCTGATTGGTCGGTCTCTCTAATAAAACTTAATAAAATATTGTGCAGCCTTTCTGATGTTGCCATTACATGAGTGATAGTTCGCTAGAATGATATTTAGACTTCCTTTCAATGGGTTTGAGGCGGGGTCATGAATCATTTAAGAATTTCCCCTTCACAAATACATCTGATGAGTTGGGCTTATGTATGTTTGGTGGAATATGGATGTAGAATGGTCTATAAGAGGGAGGGAGTTAAATAGAGCGTTCCCCTAAAACCATTTTCAAAAATAAAACTTTGAAATCAAATGTTTATAAGCAGAAGTGTGGCAGTGTAATAGTTACAAAATTGCATTTGAATTGATTTCATAGTTTACTCAGACTATCAGAGAATACAATGAATGTGATAAATAAAGATGCTCAAATGAGTAGTACATCAATTAACGAATTCAATTCACACACAATGTCTAAATTGAATCTTATAAATCGAACAAAAAATCTAACATTAATTGTATATACAATTATAATCATTATAAATACTATTTGGATGACTAAATCTATCACATACCTGCGCTTATACATAAATCACTATGACTTTATTTGAGAGTTTTTAGGGGAATGGAAGGGGACTTTGAAAAAAGGAAAGGATTGAATGAAAATAATAGAAAGATTTAGGTGGGGAGGGTTTTGGGGGATATATTTTTATTCACAAAACAAAATCTCCCTAATTTGGAGAACTAAAAATTTATATTGAAGGAGAGTTTTGGAGGGCTTAGACAAATTGTTCAAATATAATTAGGTTGTAATATGACTCCAATAATTTAAAAAATGTTAATGATAAACAATAGTTTATCATTTCATTAAAAATATTTTTTTCAAAAAATGTTAAAGATTGCTCTATATTTTTATAAAAAAAAAATTATTTTTCAAACTCTTCCCTTTCTCTTTCCTCCAAATTCCCAAACAAAACCTATAAGCTGTTAAAATCTATCCACATGCAATTCTAGAATTTAAAATAAATGAGGAAAGAAAGGTTTATGCACCATATTAATATTGGTTCAACATATTTGTCCTTGTTAACACTTAATTGAGTATCCAATGACAGACCATTGAAAATTTGTTTGGTCCTCCACTATTTTACATATTGTTGGAAGTTATTAGAGAGATAACTACATAATCAACATATTATGTGTTATACAACTCAGCATAATATTCATTGTAAATAATAATCAGTAATTAGCTAATAAGAATTAGTGATTAGTTTTCTTCTACCATATTTAGAATTAGCATTTAAAGGGAGAATAATGGTTATGATTCTCTGGTCATAATTAGGATTATTGATATGTCCATGTATTCTATAAATAACTTTCAGGTATTACTTACTAATATATCAAAGAAATACAAATTATTTATTTCTTTATGGTATCAGTTGCTGGAAGAATTCCTTATGTTTTATTCTTTTGCTTCCGTTTTTTTGATTTTTCCATCCCACATAATGTCCGATCACTCGTCTAATACCGAGTCCCAGCATTCTCCCAAACATTCTTCACCTAAAATTGAAATACTTCAATTTTTCAGGACATACCATGAAAACCACCCTGTTCATATCACAACAATTCGATTGAATGGTCCTAATTATTTTCGGTGGTCACAGTCGGTCCATTTGTATCTCAGGGGGAGAGGAAAAATTGGCTACATCACTGAAGACAAGAAACAAACAAACAAGGAAGGTGAAAACTATGATAGTTAGGATGTTGAAAATTCCATGGTCATGATATGGTTAGTAAATTCCATGACTGAAGAGATAGGTGCAAACTATCTTTGTTATGCTACTGCAAAAGATCTATGGGAAAGTGTCTCTCAGATGTATTCCAATTTGGACAACCAATCCCAAATTTATGAATTAACTCTCCAACTTGGAGAAATTCGTCAAGCTGAAGATTCTGTTACCAAATACTTCAATTGTCTCAAGTGTATTTGGCAAGATTTGGATCTGTTCAATGTATACGAGTGAGAGTCACCCAAGGACTGCAAGCACTACAAGAATATGGCGGATGTTCGTTGTGTCTTCAATTTTCTTGCAGGTATAAATATTGAGTTTGATGAGGTTCGTAACCGAATTCTTGGCAGGAATCCTATCCCTCAAATTGGTGAAGTATTTGCTAAGGTGCGTCACGAAGAGAGTTACAGGCAGGTGATTCTTGGAAAAAAGGTTGCCATCGTCCTTCCACCAGTCGAAGGATCTGCATTGGTTGTTCCTCAAGTCAATCGCAAACCTTTCCCTAATCCATGTGGTGGTAACAAGAACCATTTAGTCTGCAACTAATGTGGTCTAAATTGTCACACTCGGCAAAACTGTTTCAAACTACATGATAGGCCAAATAATAAAAAAGGTGGAAGGTTTGGTGACCACCCTACGTCAACAACCAATAAGGCCGACTCGTCTCCATTTACTAAGGAGCAAATTGATCACCTTTTTAATCTTCTAAATTTCAATTCGTCACCTAATGTTCCTGTTGAAACTGTGGCACAAACAAGTAAGAATTCTTGGGCATTATCTGTCCAAAACCACTTCTACCTTTGGATAATAGATTCAGGAGCATATGAACATATGACCAATGATATCATTTATTCAATTCGTATTTCCCTTGTTTAGGGTCTGAAAAAGTAAGGATTGCAATCTGTTTTACACGTTCCTAAATTTGCTTATAATCTTCTATCTATTCATAAGTTGTCTAAGGACACTAATTATTCTGTCATTTTTTGTTCTTCCACTTGTGTTTTTCAAGACTAGAACTCGGGGAATATGATTGGAGCTGCTAGAGAGATGAATGGATTGTACCACTTTGATGAAACTCTTCTTGGAAACACAATGGTTTTTGGTTTAAACAGTGCAACTTTACCTCCCGTTTTAGAGCAAGTTATGTTATGGCATAATAGATTAGGCCATCCTAGTTTCCCTTATCTTAAGTATTTATTTCCAAAATTTTCCAAAGAAATAAATTCCTCACAATTTCATTGTGAAGCTTGTTGTTAGACGCTGGCCTTAGGATCTAGAGGGGGGGTGAATAGATCGTTCACAGTTTTACGGAGTTAAACGACTTTTCAGCGGAAGTTATTCTGAATCGACTCGTGTCTATTCCGAACCTCTATCGAAACGATTGTATATGTGTTTAAAACCAGTCGAAGACTTAAGATAAGTGATAAGAGTATATGTTGCATAATCAAAGCGTTGCTCTTATTGAAAATCAGATTAACTTCTTGTATGATGGACAATGTTTGCAATGCAGTAAGAGTGATAGAAACAAATATACAAACACTTGGTGATAATGATCAAATTGATGGTGATTCAATATGTGATGGATTGTGATGTTTATATAGGTTCTTAATTCACAATCTTAACACTCGAATCGTTGATCAATTTGCTATTATAACCAAATATGAACAGAAAGTAAATGAAAAAGTAAAAGCGACAAGAACACGATATTTGTTTAGGCAGTTCGTCGATCGTCCTTGCTACGACTACGTCTGCCCCCAATTCCAAATTGAAATTGGGTAATCTTTCATTAATGTTGAAAGTAGTATATACAAAGAAGATAACAAAGCGATAAACGATAAACCAATTATGTCGATCCTTTGAATCTTCTTCCCCCTTAATCTTGATCAAGATCAAGGTTATCCAAGAGCTTCACTTTGATTCCCTTCTGCAGTGTCTTGATTCCTTGAACTCCCCGTTCCTCAATCTTTACACTCAGCCGAATCCTCAATGAACGCCTCTTGATAAAAACCCCCAAGAACCACCCGTCGTGGAGGACAAAACCCGCAGATTTTATTCACCAACAAACCCCACAAACCTTCACCCACTAGGAATCTTCAATTCCGTTCCATGGACGTTATCGAACTCATCACTAACCCGCAACGCAAAAATGATTATGTGTAATTGTGTTGGAGATGATGAAGAACGAAGATGAGAAGCGTTTGTGTATCTTTCAGTCGTTGGTGTTGCTTTGAATAATGAACCTTGGACAATATATATGATAGCTTGACAGTTGGAGATGAGAGAAACAGAATTTTTGGCATTCTTGATCAGTTAGGTCGACCTCTTGTAGAGCTTAGGTCGACCTAGCAGTGCTTGCAGAATTTTGCTCCCAGTTAGGTCGACCTGTTTAAGGAGTAGGTCGACCAGAATCCTCTTCAAATGCATTCTGGGGACATTTTCTCAGATTAGGTCGACCTAGTTGTTGTGTAGGTCGACCTAGCAGACTGGTATGTAAATTTCATCAATTTAGGTCGACCTAGATGATGTGTGAGTCGACCTAGCAGAAGTATATGGATTTTTCTCCATTTTAGGTCGACCTAGGTTGACAGTAGGTCGACCTAACTGCTGCTTTTCTGCATTCTTCTTGTTTTGCTTGTGTTGAGTCAACCTATAAGCATAATAGGTCGACCTGTTCTGACATGAGTGATCAATGCTTGCTTTTCTTTGAGTTTTCTGCTTCCACCTTGTTGCTTGTATGCTTATTGAGTTTGCCATGAATCAAAAACATCTTTGTGATTGTAATCTTGTATTCACATACTCCCCCTTTTTGATGATGGCAAACCAGTAGTCGAGGCTTTGGTAGTAAGAGATAAAGACTCAACAAAGCTCCCCTGTACATTCAGCATCTATTTCTCAACAAGGCAATCTCTCAACAAAGCTCCCCCGTACACTCAGCATCTATCTCCCCCTTTGTCAACATCAAAAAGAGATACAACGAAAATAGAAGAGTAACGAGAGAAACATAGATAAAATGCTAGCATTCATAAAAAGGTAGCCAGTGATAGCATGAGAGTCAAATGAGCAAGAGCGATATGTGTATGAAGTCACTATAAGCATGTTAATTGATAGCATATTATAGTATCAATAATATTTTTGGAAGTGAACAACAATAACGTTACCGCTTTCTCAACTTTAATGGCAGCCTTTAATCAATGTGGAATGACGCCTGGCTAGATGATGAACTACCTTTACGCTAAGAAAAATGTTAGCAAAAGAGAACATATATATATATATATATATATATATATATATATATAAAGTAAAGGAATAATATTAAGAGAGAACAAACGTAATTAGCCCAAATTAGAGATATCGAGTATCCCTAATTCCCTACGAATGTTGAAGTATTGCTCCGTTGCTAGAGGTTTGGTGAAGATGTCAGCTAGTTGCTTCTTGCTTTCTACATGTTCAAATGTAACGTCTCCTTTCTCTACATGATCTCGTAGAAAGTGATGTCTTATTTCAATATGCTTGGTACGTGAGTGTAAGACAGGATTTTTACTCAAGTTTATGGCACTTGTGTTATCGCACATGATAGGTATGCGATCAAGCTTAATACCAAAGTCAAGAAGTTGTTGCTTGAGCCATAATATTTGTGCACAGCAGCTTCCAGCAGCTACATATTCTGCCTCAGCAGTAGATAATGCAACCGATACTTGTTTCTTGCTATGCCAACTTATCAATGAATTTGAGAATAGATGACACATTCCATTGGTGCTTTTTCTATCGGATTTGCAGCCAGCAAAATCTGAATCGGAGAATCCTACCAAATGACACTCATTTCCCTTTGGATACCATAGACCATATGTAGTAGTTCCACGTAAGTATCGCAGAATTCTTTTGACAGCTTTCAAGTGAGATTCTTTTGGACAAGATTGATATCTTGCACACATACACACACTAAACATGATGTCTGGTCTTGAGGCAGTAAGATACAATAGTGAACCTATCATACCTCGGTATAATTTCACGTCAACCTCTTTACCTTTCTCATCTTTGTCTAGATTAGTATTTGTTGCCATAGGTGTGTCAATTTCTTTTGCTTCACTCATTCCAAATCTTTTGAGCAGCTCCGTACAGTATTTAGTTTGATTCACAAACGTTCCATGACTGAGTTGCTTGATTTGTAGGCCAAGGAAGAAATTTAGCTCACCCATGAGACTCATCTCAAATTCACTCTGCATAAGCTTAGAAAAATCTTTGACAAGTTTTGCATTAGTCGACCCAAATATAATGTCATCTACATAAATTTGGACTAAGAGAATATCTTTATCTTTTCTTTTAATAAAGAGAGTAGTGTCAACTTTACCCCTAGAGTACCCTTGACTAAGGAGAAATTTGCTCAAACGTTCGTACCAAGCCCGAGGGGCTTGTTTAAGACCGTATAGAGCACGTTTCAGCTTATAGACATGAGTTGGATACATGTAATTCTCAAAGCCGGGTGGCTGAGCAACATAGACTTCTTCATTTATATAGCCATTTAGAAAGGCACTTTTAACATCCATTTGGAATAGTTTGAAGTCTTTAGAACAAGCATAAGCAAGTAAGAGACGAATAGCTTCGAGACGTGCTACAGGAGCGTATGTCTCTTCATAATCAATACCTTCCTCTTGATTATAACCTTGGGCAACTAATCTAGCTTTGTTTCTAGTAATAACGCCGTTTTCATCAAGTTTGTTACGAAAAACCCATCTAGTGCCTATTACTTGATGATCTCCCGGATGAGGGACTAAGTCCCAAACATCATTCCGTTTAAATTGGTTTAATTCTTCTTGCATGGCCATTAGCCAATGCTCATCAAGTAATGCATCCTTAGCGTTTTTCGGCTCAACTTGTGAAACAAAAGCAAAATGATGACAGAAGTTACTTATCTTTGAGCGTGTTGTAACGCCCCTTGAGATGTCTCCTATTATATTGTCAATTGGATGGTCTTTCACATTTGTCCAGGCCTTGGGAAGTTCTTCATTGTTTGAGATGCTTTCTTTTTCATTTTCATTGTGAGACTCATCTTTCTCTCTCTCAGCATCTTTCTTTACAATACTTTCATTCTCGTCTTCCTTATCCTTGACAATGTCTTCAGTGGACGGACCTGCACCATTAAATGAAAGACCTATACTTCCTTTACCAAGTATGGCTCCCCGATTGTTATCTCCATAGGTGACATACCCCTTTTTCTTTGCTTGAAACTCAACGAAAAGAGATAGGTCTCCAGTCATGTGTCTTGAACATCCGCTATCAAGGAACCACAACCTTTCGGCAATGTCAAGACACTTTTCCTGCAAGATTAATTTAAAGAGGGAGGTCCCCAATTTTCATTGGGTCCTTGGTAGTGAGTACACAATTTGTTGCACTTAGGCAACCATTGAAATACTCCTTTAGGAACTAAAATTCTCCTAAATTTGCATTTTTCAATGGTATGTCCCTTTTTGCAACAATAATGACAGGTAATATGATGAGAATATGGAGTTTTGCTAGTTGATACTTTTGGTACAAAAGTGTATTTACTATATAAAGGAGTATACGATCTTTTGAACTTATTTGGATCAACCGCAAAAGTTACTTTTGGTTGTAGAGCCTTGTCTAACTTGGCTTTTAGATCTCTTACTTCTTTTTGCCAAATGTGACATGTCTCACAACCAAACCATGATGTAGGATCTATTTCAACTTTATCCTTTTGAATGTCTAGCATAGATTGTTTTAAAGCTTCCATATCCTTTTCGGTTTTCTCAACTTTTGATTCAAGATATGAAAATATTTTCTTATTTGAGGCCAAAAGTTTGAAAGCTTTAATTGCATCTCTATCTAATTCTTCAAAAGCAAGTTTTAGTTGAGAATGAGATACCTTATCTACGAGTTCAGGTTTAAGATGACTTACAGCTTTCTTTTTCTTGTGTTGATGAGCCATGAAACATAGGTTTGCTGATTCTTCTTCATCGCTTGATGAGCTTTCACTAGATGAATCACTTTCCCATGCTATGTAGGCTCTTTTAGATTTATTATGACCTTTGCTTTGGTTCTTCTCCTTTTCTTTCTTAAGGTATGGACGATCCGGTTTGTAGTGACCGACTTTCCCACAATTGAAGCAAAGACCTTTGATTTTTCCCTTGTTGTCGTCATCTTGTTTGAACATGTTTGATTGCTTTCTATAGTTGATCAAGCCTTTGTCAGAATGTTTTGCTCCATTTTTCTTTAGATATTTGTTGTATCTTCGCACAAACAGTCCCATTTCCTCATCATCGGAGTCTTCGTCATCACTTGTGTCACTATCCTTTGGCTCTCGTTTTGAGGTCTTGGAGCTCGAAGCTTTTAGAGCTATTGACTTCTTCTCTACCTCTTTCTCCATGTTCTTTTCTTTCTTTGTCCTTTTCTCATGCATGTCAAGGCATTTAAGGTGTTGTTCATGTTCCTCTAGTTTACCAAATAGAGTTGTGATGTCTAAAGTGTTTAGATCATTTGTTTCCTTTATTGCTGTAACTTTGGGTTGCCATTCCCTGTTCAAACATCTTAAGATTTTGTTAGTAGCAACTGCATTGGAAACAGGTCTATCAAGAGAATTTAACCGATTTTTCAGATGAACGAATCTCTTCTGCATGTTTTCGATGGATTCACCATCTTCCATGTGGAAGAGTTCGAACTCTTGAGTTAACGTATTGATCCTAGCTAGTTTGACATCATCCGTTCCCTCGTGGGCAACTTGCAATGTGTCCCACATAGCTTTAGCTGATCTACAATGGGAAACGCGATAGTATTCATCAACTCCTAGAGCTGAGATTAGAATGTTTCTCGCTTTCCAATCGTATGCATATCTCTTTTCATCTTCAGCATCCCAAGTATTTTCAGGTTTTGGAACAACTGCACCAGCTGCATTTGTCATGGTGATCTGAAAGGGACCATTGACAATAGCTGTCCAGATGTTCCTATCAATTGCATTGATGTGGACACACATACAATCCTTCCAATAGCCATAGTTTTCACCGTTGAAAACTGGAGCTCTATTGTGAGCCCCTTTAGGTCCGGAAGCCATCTTTCCAATAAGTGTTTCACGTAGCACGGAATAAACCAGAGCTCTTGATGCCACTTGTTAGACGCTGGCCTTAGGATCTAGAGGGGGGTGAATAGATCGTTCACAGTTTTACGGAGTTAAACGACTTTTCAGCGGAAGTTATTCTGAATCGACTCGCGTCTATTCCGAACCTCTATCGAAACGATTGTATATGTGTTTAAAACCAGTCGAAGACTTGAGATAAGTGATAAGAGTATATGTTGCAGAATCAAAGCGTTGCTCTTATTGAAAATCAGATTAACTTCTTGTATGATGGACAATGTTTGCAATGCAGTAAGAGTGATAGAAACAAATATACAAACACTTGGTGATAATGAACAAATTAATGGTGATTCAATATGTGATGGATTGTGATGTTTATATAGGTTCTTAATTCACAATCTTAACACTCGAATCGTTGATCAATTTGCTATTATAACCAAATATGAACAGAAAGTAAATGAAAAAGTAAAAGCGACAAGAACACGATATTTGTTTAGGCAGTTCGTCGATCGTCCTCGCTACGACTACGTCTGCCCCCAATTCCAAATTGAAATTGGGTAATCTTTCATTAATGTTGAAAGTAGTATATACAAAGAAGATAACAAAGCGATAAACGATAAACCAATTATGTCGATCCTTTGAATCTTCTTCCCCCTTAATCTTGATCAAGATCAAGGTTATCCAAGAGCTTCACTTTGATTCCCTTCTGCAGTGTCTTGATTCCTTGAACTCCCCGTTCCTCAATCTTTACACTCAGCCGAATCCTCAATGAACGCCTCTTGATAAAAACCCCCAAGAACCACCCGTCGTGGAGGACAAAACCCGCAGATTTTATTCACCAACAAACCCCACAAACCTTCACCCATTAGGAATCTTCAATTCCGTTCCATGGACGTTATCGAACTCATCACTAACCCGCAACGCAAGAATGATTATGTGTAATTGTGTTGGAGATGATGAAGAACGAAGATGAGAAGCGTTTGTGTATCTTTCAGTCGTTGGTGTTGCTTTGAATAATGAACCTTGGACAATATATATGATAGCTTGACAGTTGGAGATGAGAGAAACAGAATTTTTGGCATTCTTGATCAGTTAGGTCGACCTCTTGTAGAGCTTAGGTCGACCTAGCAGTGCTTGCAGAATTTTGCTCCCAGTTAGGTCGACCTGTTTAAGGAGTAGGTCGACCAGAATCCTCTTCAAATGCATTCTGGGGACATTTTCTCAGATTAGGTCGACCTAGTTGTTGTGTAGGTCGACCTAGCAGACTGGTATGTAAATTTCATCAATTTAGGTCGACCTAGATGATGTGTGAGTCGACCTAGCAGAAGTATATGGATTTTTCTCCATTTTAGGTCGACCTAGGTTGACAGTAGGTCGACCTAACCGCTGCTTTTCTGCATTCTTCTTGTTTTACTTGTGTTGAGTCAACCTATAAGCATAATAGGTCGACCTGTTCTGACATGAGTGATCAATGCTTGCTTTTCTTTGAGTTTTCTGCTTCCACCTTGTTGCTTGTATGCTTATTGAGTTTGCCATGAATCAAAAACATCTTTGTGATTGTAATCTTGTATTCACACTTGTCACTTAGCTAAAGATTATCGCATGTCTTTTACTTCAAAAGTTTATTCTGCTTCAAAACCTTTTTATTTAATCCATAGTGATGTTTGGTGTCCTTCAAAAATTAAAACTATTTTCAGAAAAAAATGGTTTGTGACATTTATTGATGACATTACACGTGTGTATTGGGTTTATCTCTTAGAAAAAAAAAACTGAATTGGAACAAAGGGTTAAAGATTTTTTTCCAATGATTGAAAACCAATTTCCAACTAAGATTGACATTCTAAGGTCGGACAATGGCACTGAATATTTCAACAAATATCTAAGTACATTCCTAGTGCAGCTAAGGGGATAATTCATCAATCCACTTGTCGTGATACTCCACAACAAAACAGTATTGATGAACGAAAAAATAGACATCTCTTCGAAGTTACTAGAGCTATTATGTTTTCTATGAATGTACCTAAATATCTTTGGGGAAATGCCTTATTAACTGCTTTTTACCTCATCAATAGAATATTATCTCATGTTTTAAAATATGAGACTCATGTGCAAGTTTTACGAAATTATTTTCCCACATCTCGCATCATTGCGGATCTTCCCCTTAAAGTTTTTGGTTGTCTTTGTTATATTTACATCCCAAATATTTTCCGTTCCAAATTGGATTATAAACTTGAAAAATGTGTTTTTCTTGGCTACGCTTCAAATAAACAAGGTTACAAATGTTTTAACCTAATAACAAAGAATTTTTTTGAAAGTATAGATGTCAATTTTGTTGTAAATCAACCTTTATTTAATAAAAATTCTCTTCAGGGGAGAATCGTTATGTTAATAAAGAAGATATTTTTTGGGAAACTTTACCTGCACTGGATGATATTGTGACTACAAATCATCCTGATCCCAGAATGCTTAATCTTGACTTGTCGGATAATATAATGTCTAAAATATGGGGAGAAAAGCTGATTGAGGATCATAATCCTCAACTTCAAGTGTACCAAACCTCCTACTACTATATGATCCTCTACGGTGACTGTTATACTAATTAAAACTCTGTGTTTGGGACTCCATTAACCTCTTTGCGATATATAAATCCTTGTATTAACATGTCCTTTTTTTTATTTGGTGTGAGTTGTTACTTGGATGAAGTTCTTCACTGATGGATCTCCGTCAGGACTATTTTCGTATGGATCTCATCGATTACATAGAATTTAGGTGGTGGTATATCTTAGAATTCAACAGAGTTCTTAGGTGCAATGTAGGAGGTTATTTTTTTCATCTCATGGTGGTTTCGGTAGAGATCTGATTTAGGATCAAGGATGATCTATTATTGAAATTTCCTGAGAATTAGAGGTCGGTTCCCACAGGCTGCACCACTGTTCCATATAGGAACTATATTTAGTGTTGATTGATGACATATGATTTTGGAATTAGTGATGTTAATCTTTGGTATGGTGGTATAGAGTGGACCTGCAAGGTTAACACTCCAACATCCAAGTCAGTTACATAGTCCAAGATGAGTATAATGAAAAATTGAGATAATAAAGCGAACCTTGAATCATATGTGTGCTGAACTATATACGTTGGACCATCTTTGGTTGGCCCAAAATAATTGGCAACCGAATGCATGTGATGGGGCGTGAGATACACTTAGTTGTCAGATTAATCTAGACGACTAGGATAAGACCCACAAGAGAGTTTTACCTGCTTGGCGGAGAAAATGAGCATACATGTTCTACGCCAAATGTCGTCATCTTCGCTATTTGGACTTCAACGTCTTAGGGCGTTGCGAATGGCCTGAAACAACTCCAAAGAACGTTAAATACAAATATTTGAATTTTGAAGCATTAGCTTTATAAATACATAAGACGTAATATAAAGTAAAAAGAAGAAGAAAACTTGCGTGAAATATATCGATCGATTAAATGTACAAAATAATTTATAAGTGGTGACATTTATAGAGAAAAGTATGGTACAAACTTTAAAATTGTGGCTTACAAAAAATGTCGTCTCATTCGACTATTTACACGTGTAAGGCATGCATGTTCCTTTATTTCGGGGTACATGACGATCCACTTTTGACTTGTTGTCTTTTATTTCAAATAATGTTATGTTGAGTCTATCCTTATGTGTGTGAATTTTCCAACTCGTAGTTTCACACTCTGTCCTCTTCGATTAGAGACAATATTAACATGAAACATGACCATAAAGTCCAATATCTAATGCTATTGTGTTTTGACTAAACTTTCTAGTCTTGACAATCACAATAGACCACATTAATTTCAAGAAAGATTCAATTGACTCATACTTGACTTTACTTGCCTCTGTTTTACCTTCACTTAATTGAGGAACCTTCAACTAATCCTAAAATCGTATTTTATAAAATTTTAATTACACTGATTATTTAAACCAATATTTATTTAAACCAATATTTATATATTTATTTAAGTATTTATTTTGAGGATTAAAAAACTATGTATTTTATACATAGATCAATTTCAATATGATTTTTTTACATTAGTTAGAACAAAATGATAAAGGCAAAAAAATAACTATTTCATATTTTATAAAGGTGAAGAATAAAATAAAAAATTACACAAAGGGAAGAAAATATTCAAACTAAAAACAATAAAATATAAGTTTTTCAAAATAATTTAGTAGTTAATAATAAATAGTAACGAATATTATAAGGACATTTTTTAAAAACTTAAAAGAATAAATTTAAAACAATTCAATATATCAAAAATTAAAACAATTCAGCTAAATTTTTTTAAAAAGATTAAAAATTAATTTTTTTAAATAATATTTCCTTTATTTAAAATTCTTAAATAATGCCACTTAATTAAATTACCTATGCAATATAAATTATAATAGACTATCAATAAAAATGAACAGTGAGTTACTCGTTTAGTCAGCTCCGGGTAAATTTTGGTCAAAATAAAAACTTTCAATAATTTTATATCTATTTTATTGAACCGAATAAACTGTTTGTTCATGTATCTGAACACGTGGCAATCTTTCATTGGCTAAACATTTTTCTAACGCTTTGAATAAAAAATGCGCTCGATATTTTTATAGCCGTTAGAACTCTTATCTATCATCATCATTTTCTCCGTTTTCTAGAACAAAAAAATAACACTCGCTTCACTTCTTTCACATTTTCAACCCTAATTTACAAAACTCAGTTTTTTTTCTTTCTCATTTCACATAAAATTCCGCTGGAAAATCTCACGAAAATGAAGGGAGTGAAAGGAAAGTTGCTGAAGAAGCTGAAATCAATCAAACAGATTGGATATCTAAAGCCAGATCGAGTTCTTCAGGTGAAATCCATTGATGGGTATGCAGATTTTCTCCCAAAGATTTCATCTTTCAATATATCGAACCCGTTTGTTTCTGGAGAAAACGAGGGTAAGAAAATTGTCGAGAATTGCGAGAATTTGAAGGAGGGAGAACCCGAGATCGTTGATGTGTCAGAGCTCATGAAAGGTCTTGAGGAAGATGAAGAAATGGTATTGGATGATGATGGTAACAATGAAAACAAAGAGAATATCCCTATTTCGGTTTCTCAGAGATGTGTTCCAGAAGAAACAGAGTCGAAACAGAGCGAGGTTTTGAGAGATAAGAAGCCACCACTGTTGCCGAGAGGTAATTCTGATAGAAAAAGGAAAATTTCGTTTTCGGAGAGTGATGAAATGTCGTTCCGGAGACCGGATTTGAATTCGGGCAGCTTGTTTGATCCGAAGCTACTCGCTGCTTTCGAGGAAGCGGTGAAGGAGCATTCTAGAATGACAGAGGAACAGAGGAAGGCCAGAGTTGAAGAAGAGTCTTTACAGGAAGTAAAATTTGTTGATGATGAAGTTGAAGTTGATCCTTTGTTGTTGTTTGAAGAGAAATGTCCACCGGGTGGTGATGGAACTGTGATTTTCTACACAACATCACTTACAGGAATCAGAAAGACTTATGAAGACTGCAACAGAATTCGTTTCCTTCTACAAAGTTTCAAGGTTTTGTATCTTGAGAGAGATGTGTCGATGCATAGAGAGTTTAAGGATGAGTTGTGGAGTATTTTGGGTGAGAAAATTGTGCCTCCGAGGCTTTTTGTTAAGGGGAGATATATAGGTGCAGCTGAGGAAGTTATGAGTTTGCATGAACAAGGGAAGTTGAAGAGAATTCTTGAAGGGGTTCCATTGGATTGGTCGAATGGTCCTTGTGATTCTTGTGGTGGTTTAAGGTTTGTGATGTGCTTTCAATGCAATGGTAGCCATAAGATTTTTGCTAAGGAAGAGAAAGAGACTAGTGAGTGTTTGCAGTGTAATGAGAATGGATTGGTTGTGTGTGCTTATTGTGGCTAGATTGAGAATGTTGTTCATGATACTATACTTGTTTGTTCAATTTGAGGTTGTAGTGTCTATAATTGTGCTTTGTGATTACACATTGATAGAGTTATTTTTTGGTGTAAGTGCTATAAGCACTGATTTTTCATTGGATGTTTGCACTGTTTCTTGGCTAAAGTCTATAGTTGTTTTAATATCAGATTCAGTGTCTATAGTGCAATTTTACTTTGATGGTTTTTTCTCACTATTTTGTCTTGTCTCTTTGTATTCTGTAACGATAGAATCATCAATAACTATTAATAATCTCTTCTCATCTTAAATACATAGTTACATCTCTTCCATTTCTACATTTCAAACCTATCTCTATCTTTCTCTGATCCAAATCTCAACATGTTGCAGCCTCAAAAACATCCTTTTGTTCTCTTACTTTCTTCATTGTTTTTACCATTCCTCTATCAATGTTCTGCTACTCAATTCATAGTGGGGGATTCATCAGGTTGGGTTATTCCACCATATCCAACATACTATACTAGTTGGACAGATTCCCATTTCATTAGAGAAGGAGACTCTCTAGGTAAAGGCTTAAGTTCTTGCTTTGATATATGTATATTATGCTAGTTAGGAACATTTTCATTATATATTTTTTTGTGATGTTAACACAGAATTCAACTTTGATACAAAATTCTACAACCTAATTCAAGTGTCAAAATCTGAGTATGAGCATTGCACAGCACTTGAACCTTTGAAGGTATTCAATACTAGCCCTATAAATTTCCCTTTAAAGGAGAAAGATGTCTACTACTTCATATGTAATGTCTCAAATTATTGTAGTTTAGGCCAAAAGATTGTAATTGATGTCCATCATTTTTCTCCACAAATTACACCAACACCATCAGCATCACCTCCAAAGATATCTTCACGATCATTACCAAATGGTTATGCTCCTCAACCAAGTGCTGCCATGATTATTAACCCTTCAAAATCTATAGATGTACCATCTCCTACACCTTTAGGAGGTCCTGCTTCACCATCTTCAAGTCAAGGGGTGAAATATGATGTTGATGTGGTATTATTGGTTTGTGTTAAGGTTGGTACATTCCTAGGATTTTGGATAATGTAATGTTAGAGCTTTATCTAGGGACTTGGTAGGGTTAACTTTGGGTTTGATTAACTTGAAGTGTGATTCTCATTTACTTGTTATGTTATGCAATGGGATGTTTTGATTTTTCTGTATTTGAAGAGACTTTGTAGCTTTTGGAAATTAGTTCTTATGTTTAGACATATGTTTCTCACATTTTTAGGCGCGATTTATGATATTTTGTTTTTATTAGGAATGTTATCCCAAACTCTGAGTAACATACCTAAAAGTTGATAGAGAGCTAGTAACCAAAACATCACATAAACTTAATGAATATATTTCTGTCGATGATTTCTTGTTGTGCAAGTTACCACCAAAAATTTCATGCTTTTCATGATTAGCCGATAAACCCCTATGGTTTATTCTGTAACACTTGGTTTTATTTTCCAAATACATAGTCTAAGGGTTTTCACCATACTTTGGATAAAAAGATGCTACCAAACCAGACTTAAAAAAAATCGTTGTCACAAGTGCAATTTATCGTACATATCATCTTATCAACCAAACAAACGACGAGTCAAACTAGCAAATGACTAATCAGCTGATAAGTACCAAATTTCTTATGATAACTGCAAATACATATATAATTATCATCAACACACATCCACAGAAAGACATTGGTCTGGACTCTGGATTATACAGAACGATATGTCTTCCTACAAACCGGACAAGTCAAATTCATTCTCAACCAAGGATCAACACAAGCCACATGAAAGAAATGTCCACAACCAGGAAGCATTCTCAACAAATCAGCTTCTCTATAATCCATCAAACATATGGAACAGCAACAACTACTAACAGAATTAATATTATTGCTGTTACACATCTTAACTTCAGATAAACGTGGAAGGGTACTAATTTGATCATAGCTTCTACACACATTTGCAGTATTTTGGTCAGCTGGTTGATCCACTACTACAGTTATTGTGGTGTGGTTTGTTTCACGTGCAAGCTGTGGAGGTAGAGGTGAAAAAGTTGGTAGAGTGCATAGATAAGAGGCAATTGTAACTATAAGGGTTACAATTATCAAGCATACAAGAAATAAAATGAAATAACCCATTTTTCTAAACTCTGCATCATGAATGTTCATGTCTAGTGGCTATATTTCATGAGATAATTTTTAGCACGGTTTTGTTTATATATGTGTTAATTTACGTTATGGAAAATCTACTGTGAAGTGACGTTTTTTTAATTATTTGTTTTGTTTACCGTAATGGCAAATCTATATGTCCTATAATTTATGTAATGTTGGAGCTTTAATCTGTCCTATTGTAAGAAAAATATTCTAGTTATATACTGCTGCTGCGTACCGAGAGGATCAAGAATCTACTGTCTACTTAGAATTAATTAATTAATATAGGTGATTATAAATTTATCTGTATCTTTTTCTTAATCAATTTATGCTCTCTCATCCTCTCATGAACACTAGGATAAAATATGTAGAAACTTCTTTTCGTTTGGCTAAAGTTACATTCTGTGTAAAATGTCTTAGAAACAACAAACAATTGTATTATTTTAGAATTAATTAAATATGTTAAAATAAATGGGATCTTGTGATTGGTTGAATATACATTATCCAACTTTTTGTGATGGGTAGAGAAGTTATCCCCCTGTACCGGAAGCTCAAGTCCAAAGTTGCAATTTACAATCTTCAATCTCCGATCAATTCTGATTCTCCAGCGGAACAATAACATTGTCTGTGAGAATAGACATTTGATTCCTGTATTTTCCACTTTCTAACATTCATCTCTCGATTCATTGAACTGAAGCTTCTTCAACCTAGCAATTCGGATTCCTTGAAACCGAGCATCAAATCTCTGTTCTCGATGTACTCCGATCGTAGATCAACTATGATTATTAGTTTCTCAGATCTCTGATTTCCAAATCTTCCAATAATTCCATGTTCTAGAGCCACTCACTGTGCTCTGTTGCGTGAGGCCGCCACAAGTACTCAAGGCGCAATAAACTCACCGCCTCCTTCACAAAACGAAGGCAATTAAGCCACTGCGATCAATCCGCTACATCAAGATCTCGTTCTACCTTCTACATTCGTAAGTTCTGCTCCATAGATTCAACAAGGTGAACTATCGTTCAAGCCTCCAGTAGTACCAGGACTAGAATTACTACAGGGATTCCATTTGCTGCAAGCCAACCTCGATGTGCAAGGCACGAACGAACTGTTAAATAACATGTACAACATGGTTCGATAATCAAACTCACATGCGATGGAAGAGAGGTTACTTCGTCTCGAAGAAAACATGTATAGCGCCAATCCAAGAGGAACTATGGTGCAGAAAGCTGCATCTAGAAGGAGTTGTACCATCATCCACGAGATCTCAAAACCCTCAAAGAAGTCAGAGGCATCAGAATCATCCCTGTAGCCCTGAAGGAGGTCGAGGTAGGTATGCTACCCTCGAGGAACAAGTGAAGAAGCCTTTGGCAAAAAACCAACAGAAGAATCCTCTTTCCGCCCACATTCTGGACAGTCAGATGCCAAAATCATTGGAATAAACTTTGAAGTTGCATGATTACGACGGAAAAGGAGACCCCGACGAATATGTACAACATGTTAACCACTTGAATTATTACCATGCTAATGTGGCGGCGAAGTGCAATCCTCTAGTACGAATATCTGCTTGACGAGGGCGTCGATTCATGGACGGACCTCTATGAAAACTTCACTAGTCGTTTCACGGCTCGGAAAAGGCATCCTATGATGATAGCTACCTTTAGTAGGATAACATGGGGGAAGAAGGAGAGCCTGCAATTGTCCCTTGACCGCTTCACACAAGTGGTTGGGAAAGTGGGAGGCTCCGACGAGAACTTTAAATGCTGGATTTTTTTAGAACGGTTGAAGAAAGATAGCTTATTTAGGAAGAAATTAGGACACAAGGAAGCCATAGTCTGAAGGAGCTATTAAACAGGGCACAACCCTTCATTAATCTTGAAGAAAAACTTATCGCCCGAGAAGACAGCCAAACAACTACAGATGTAAATAGTCGATCATCAGGGATGAATCCAATTGGCAAAATGAGGAATCTGATCGCGAGACCCACAACAAGTATGACAAGTATACCCCCTTAAAACATCTTGGGAGAAGATCTTTCAGGAGTGTGCCAACACCGAATTTCTGAAGCCCTGGATCAAAAATTGCTTTCCAGTTAGAGAATCCTCCCAAACAGACAAGTCGAAGTACTGCCGGTTTCACAAGAGCCATAATTACACCACCAACGATTGCATCTAACTAAAGGATGCGATTGAAGGTCTAATAAAGAAAGGCCTATTGTATGAATATAAAAGGGTGGTAATAGAGATCAAGAAGAGTTTTCGATAAATAAATCCCCGACAAAAATAGTTTATGCCGTGACAACCCAAAAAAAGGTGAGTAGTGAGGGAGAGGGGGCACATAAGGGGAAGCACAAGCAAATTATAGCCATTACAAGAGTTTCCTCTAATGCAAACACCCTGTGAAAAGGGAAAATAAAGACAAAGAAACACAGTTAATGAACGTCAATTAGAAAGTCGGAAGCACCTTGGCCAAGACCTCGAACACACTGATACTCAGATTAAAGGATACCGAGAAAGTAAAGGGAATCTACAATGATATATTCCCTCTGGTTATCACCTTGACTATCACCCAATTCCAGGTATCCTGGATATAGATTAATGGAGGCAACTCTTGCGATATAATGTACTCAGGGCTGGTTGAGGAAATAGGCTTAAAGAAGGATAACTTATGACCATACAAGGGGTATGACTTATAGGTATTCAATGACATAACGAACCTCCCTTGAGGGTACATCAAACTGATAATTTCTGTAGGGGAGGGGAAAGATGTAGGGATTGTCTCTTTGCAGTTCCTCGTATTTCCCTAAAAGAGCATCTAAAACTGCATACTTAGAAGACCCTTCACGGAGGCCTTCAACACTGTAGCTTCACTGATTCTTGTTAAGCTAAAATTCCATAATCTTCATGGAAAACCACTTACAGTCAATGCTAACCTTGTAGGATCCAAGGGGATCTACCATGCATTGCAACAAGATCAAAAGGAGGGAGAGTATAAAGCCATGGAGATCAATGTAGCTTCTGTCACCGATTAGTTGAGGAACATGAACATTTGGCCTCCCACAAGTAGAACATATCACGTCGGCCAAGTGAACAAGAATGGTTGATTAAAAATATATATAAAGACGGGCGAATAAAATGTGGCAATCCCACCTTGTTATGTTTACAACCTCATTATGTTATCGTTTCTTTATATAATTAAATACCTCACCATAATGTACTACGATATTTCCATTTTAATGAACAAAATTTCCTCATGAAATATCTATTTTCTTTGTGACCGGAAAATGTAATAAAGAGTCTGGGGTATAATCGAAGAGATCGAGGCCCCAACACAAAGACTTATGGGCGTTGTCATAAATGCCACAAGTGTGCGACTAAAGCAATCAAAACCTTAATATGCAAAATACACACACACAGACACACACAAAGAAAGTGACAAAACCACTAAAATAACAATAACTAGCCTGCCCCCTCATGATAGCTAAACACTCAAAAGGCTTCGGTGGGTCTGTAACAGCCCGATTTTATTTCTGTATTTATTTATTAGGTGTTTATTTTTATTAATTATTATTTATGTGATAATTAATTATTTGGCGTGTTTTGTGATTATTTGAATATATGTGGTATTTGAATATTTCCGTAGATGTGTTAAGATTAGTAATTAGCTAATGGGCCTAATTAGTTAGAGAAATAGAAAGAAAAGAGGCTATAGGAGAAGAGAAGAGAAAAGAAGAGAAAGAGAAAAGAAGAGAAAGAGAGGAGATTCTTGAAGAAGAAGAAATAGACATTCCATCTAAGCCAAGGTAAGGGTGTGAATCCAAGTGATTATGAGTACATATAATTGGGTAATGTATGTGGGGTTAGAAAATGCATGATTTAGGATTTGTAGTTTACTATTTCATGCATGTTGTCTTGGAATTGGTATGTTAATTCATAAATTGTGTGAAATCTAACTTGTTATAATGATTTTATGTATGATTCTATGAATGGGTATGAAGGTAACATATGATTTGATTGATATATGTTGATTTTGTGAAACCCTAAATTTGGAGATTAGGATAGAATCTATGAATTTGATTTATGATGTTTTGATGCTTATCATTGATTATATATGTTAAGTATATGATATAAGCATGAAATTCATGGTAAAATCTGAACTGGAATTGATTTTGGGTGAAAATGGGGGAAGGAGGATTGTTGTCAACGCAACAGGACTTTTTTTGCAGAGGGCGCGTCGCGCGGGTTTTGGGCGCGTAGCGCGCTGTTGAAAACTGCGCAGACCCTCTTGGCAGAAGGTAGTGCGCGTCGCGGGAAACTAGGGCGTGTAGCGCGACCTGTAGCTGAAAAATGAATATTTTATTTTCTTGAATTAACTTGTAGAATTGCTTGCTATTGATTTATAAATAACTATCGTGAGTTTTGATTAATTATTTGGTATGTATTGGATGGTATATGGTTGAATTTATAAGATAAACATGATACTTAAAGTAATTATATGTGTTATGATGTGAATTGATGAATAATGATGCAATACATGTGTATGCTATGCTTGAATACATGTGATTGAATTGTGGTGTGCTAATTGATGCATTGTTTGGGATTGAAGTCATGTTGTGTATGTTGTGCAATGTTGGAAGAGATGTGATTACGTAGTTTAGGAGGTTGCGATCGTCTTATTTGCATGAGTCTTGTTTTATTGCACACTTACACTAGCATGAGTCTTGAAAGAGGCAATGTCTGGTAATCTTGTGAAGATTATTTGCTTGTCCCAAACCTAACGCCGAATGGAGTTTGAAAGCTTAACACCAAATGAAGCTTTAGAGGTGGTTATCTAGTCCGAGAGATGGACAATCGGCTTGCTGAAAATGGTAACAGAGAGATCCACATGCATATCGCATTGAGTCACACTTGAGTCGCACGTGTCAATGTGAATTGTTAAATGTTATGTGGTTTATGTGATATGATTGTGCGAATATGATTTTGGTGAAAATTCATACGTGTGAATTTTGGTAATGATGTTTTGATTATACATTTGATGATTATGATAATTGAACGTGATTACTTGATTTGAGGAGCTATGTTGTATGAGACGAACATGTGATTCTTGATAAAATAAATATGAGGTATATTTATGTGAAGAGTGATGAATTCTTGGAATGTATTGTTGTTGTATTGATGCATTTCCTATTATTATGTGTATCTATAATGATTTGAATTCTCACCCTTCTGTTTGAATGATGTTCATTGCGACATCGCGCAGGTTCCGAAGAGTAATGGTGCTTCGGAGGAGTTTTAGCTTGGGAGTATAGAACTCTTATAACGTGTCTTGACTAGGTAGTCATATTGTGCTCTGGTCAATGTAACACTTGGGGTTTTGGGTTTATTCTCTTCGAATTGATGATATGAGATATTGTTTTACTCATATGTATTTCCTATTTTGGATATGTTATATGTTGATGTGCGGATTTGAGCCAAGATATTGTGACATGGTGGGTGATGTATGGGAATCATCCGAGTTTACCATTTTATTGATGAGACAATTATTCTGCTGTGGCTTTGCATGTTTTGTTTTGAATCTTTAAATTCCGTGTTACTTGAATGTGACCATTGCATGTTAAAGTGATTGTTTGTTGAAAATGTGTGTAATTCCCTCATGTGATGCATGCTTAAATACTCTGAATTACGCAAATGTATGCTTTAATTAGTAGTCTAGATTTTGGGGTGTTACAGGGTCTATCCCACGTCACCCTCGAACCAGGTTTTCACCTAGGGGGAAAGGGTACCAACCATTGACCGGGCACAACCTCAGGGATGTCCAATAAACTTCAAGAAAAAATCTCGTAAGATAACTCAAAGCCTAGAGTAATTAACTCGGGAACCAAAGCATACACCTTAATAAGGTAAAAGAAATATATTAATATCAAATCCATATGCTTACGCTTCCCAATGCAGGGTATTACATTTGCATAACAAAACAAAAAAGAGTTGGAGAATGAAACATCTAATCTCTCAGCGAAATGAATTTTCAATCGTTAATTATTCGGTCCAACCGTACTTGCTCCCTCGAAATATGTAAAGGAGATTAAAAATAATCTACTTGCAGTAAAGCATTATAAAAAAACTCACAAACAACAGGGAGACTGACATTGGATAATTCATCTTGTTTTTGGGCCAGAGTGACATTCTCACGGTACAAGTGTTCAAGGTCTTCCTAAACAACAGAGAGAGAGATACCTTCATAGCATATATAGTGACCCGAGAATAGGCTAGAGTTTTATCCTTCTTTATTGCTTCCACCACCAAGAGTTTTACCTAGTTAATTAACGAGATGGGGAGATAGAAAGCATTTAAGGCATCACCTGTTTGGGTAAGAGAAACAGATTTCTTTCGAACTTCTTGCAGGTACGACTCTCGCTGAAGCATCAGGTTACAGACACTCTCCTCTAGTAGTCGTATCTCCTTACAATGTTGATCGGATAAAAGAACGTGCAAAACTATCGCGGCGAAAAAATTAAGATTAAGCTATTGATTAACTTAACCCACAAAGAGTCACCATCAAAATTTATTATTTCCAAAGGAAAGGCAAAATATCGCTAAAACCCAACAAAAGAAAAGATCTAAGTATGGGGGTTGGTTATACAAGGGGAAGGTGTTAGCACCCCTCACATCCATGGTACTCCATGGAACCTCTTGGAAAATCCGAGTTATCTTAAAACCGGGTTATTTACAAAAAGATTAGAGAGATGAGAAGAGAATTATTTTTTTATTATGCTCGACAAGACTTCGCTTCTTGTTCCTACACACCCCTTGTATGAAATAGGGAAGTAAGAGCATTTGTAGTTATGCTACAAAAGAAATACAAAAACTAGTTTTGTTTGATTTTAATGGAAAAGACATTTTGGCGCATTCGAGTGGAAAAACACTAATTGCCATCCACAAGTATGAGGGAGTGTGTATTTTCATCATCTTGATATGGAGATCTTTACTTAGATTTAATCAACAAGCATGTCTCACACTTAAGCGAAAAATATCAACAACTGCAACCTCAACTCTTAAGGACTTTGGGTTTGCATCACTACGAGAATTGGACTAATGTTTTTCCTTTCTGAAAAGATTTTAAAAGAAAAGTGCACAAAGGCATAAAAAGAAAGTTTGATGATGTTTGTATTTTTTAGTTTTTTGAAAGAGTTTGAATATGCTTAAGTGTTTCAGCATTTATTGTGAAAAAGATTTGAAGATCACTTGGAAAGGTTTTAAGCTTGAAAACAAGAAGATTTTGAAAATTTAAGAAGGGGAGGAGATGAAGAGGCTATCCTAAAGCACAAATTAAAATGTAGGCAAAGAAATATCTAACCACACAAGAAGCAAGCATTTGACAATAAATCAAAATGAGCCTTCCTTTTCCTTTGGATTAAGCCAAAAGTAAAGCATCAGACAATAGCAAGACCATAAGCAGATGAAAAGCCAAAGCATCAAATAAACTAAGGTATTAGATGGACAATCAAAGTCTCAGATGAAATCCAAATATTAGATGAATCTCAAAGTATCAGATGGAACAACATGTATCAAATGAATCATAATGCCTAAGATAAGTTCCAATGTATCAGATGAAATCCCAGATGTCTCAGATGAGCTATTATGTGTCAAATGAAGCTTAAGGTATCAGATGAATAATTTCAAGCATGGGATAACAACCCTAGATCTAAGTCCAATAGTCCAAAATCTCCAATCATATGATAGTAGCCAATAGTCCTTAAAAACACATTAAATTTTTTTTAGGGTTTTTCTTTTACTAATGTCTCTGAAAAGAAAATAAAATTCCACGGGGCAAAAGGAAAAGGCACAAAGATAAATTGCAAGGAATGTAAATGATATGAATGATAAATTCTTGAAATGTAAATTGTATAAAATTAAATGATATAAAAGTAAATTGCATAAAAGTAAAGTTAGTACAATAATAATGTTAGTATTAAAGTTAGAATTAATGATCCGATTCGGGACAAATTTAGCGCTATGTTAAGGAATCGTCGATGTACTTATATAGAAGTAGCATCTGTGAGGCTAATCAATAGCAATTTATGTACTATACAAGTTAGAGAAATGATAGAGATCATTCTTCTAAAACATGTAGCACAAGTCAAAACCAAAACAAAAGGGATCAAACACAAGGCAAGGAGATTGGTCCATTACTTTACTTAGTTTTTTCAAGATACCTTGAGACAAAATTATCATCAATCCAAAGTACCTCAAGTGATCAAATTATCATTGAAAGGTAGATTTGAAATGATGAAAGTTCATCAAGCATCAATCTAAACTTAAATGAACAAGATGAATCCATAATCATCCACTTGATCAAAACAAAAAGAAAGAAATGAAGAGATAAGAAACCAAATTAAACCATAATATTGATCTAAGTTATCATCAAAATCAATCATCTCTCTTGGTGCATCAATGTAGTCCCAAGTGAATTTCAGGTCATTTTTCAATTTACAGTTCATGATACAAAGCAAAATTTATGGTGTCATGTTCAACCCAAGGCCAAATGGAATAGGCTCGTGCGTTTTGTGATTTTCTTTTTGCCAAATGATCCTCTCATGGCAAAGAATTGAGTGCAAAAAGAATGAACTTGAATGGATGCTTAATTTTAAAATGGCATGAGTTGAAAGTTGAAGAAAAACCACTGAAAGGCATTAGGTCAACCATGTAATGAACATAGTTTTGTGCATAAGTGGCCTTCAACTTTTGAGTTACTTAGAGCTTAAATCAATGTTTGACCTTAAAATGAAAGTTGTAAAGGACCTCATTTATGACATTTTGCAAAAAGAAGTGCTCATAAATTGTGAAAATTGAAGAAGTTATGATCTTTGGAACACAGCCACGTCACACTTGAATTTAAGTCAAAATTTTCTAAATCCACAAAATGACCTCTAATTGATCCAAAACTTTGATGACCTTAGAAGCATAATTGGCCTTTAACTTATGAAGAGAAGTTATAGATGATGTCAAAAGGGACCATTTACCTAAAGAATCACTCAAAAATGTTGAATAATGAAGAATTTATGATATTTTAAACTTAAGCTTGAAAAAGTTAACTTTTTAATTCTAACCACTTGCAACTTTGGACTTTTCTTGCATTTCAAGGCACATTGATGATCATATGAACTTCAAATGATTGATTCTTGATTGTTCTTGGCAAAAGCTTAGGAAAACTTAACGAAGAAGGCATGGAAATAAATATGGGTGTTCATGGGTGTAGGTCGACCCACGAACCTGTTAACTCAAACTGAACCAACCCCTAAATTACCCGAACCCGTTCATTTACGGGTATACTCAACCTAACCTGCAACAACCCATAAAGTTTTGGCTCGGATATTAGTTTTGAGTTTTGCAACCCGCGGACCCGCTGACCCAATCCATTGATGTGACATTAGTAATTTTTTGTTTATTATTATTATTTTAAATAGAAATATAAAATTATTATCTCAGTACTAACCATAATTTTTCCAAAAAAGCTTTATTCTCTACCAATAATACTACTAAATTAATAAGCTTACCTAATTCTAAGACTAAATGTTGTTTCTTATTTTCTTTTGTATCATTTTCAACTTACGTATTTTATAAAAATAATGTGTTTTGTGGAATTTTATACTATTATCAAGTATTATATCATGTTGATGAATATTACTACCTCCGTTCCTTTATATAAGAGACAACTCAATTTTTAGGTTCATTGAATAACTAATGTATGTAGTCAATATACCTACCAGATACATTGATTATTCAATGAACTTAAAAAGTGACTTGTCTCTTATATAAAGGAACGGAGGTAGTATTAGATATTATATGATGTGCTTCATCCATTTTGTATGTTAGAAATGAGTATAAATGTATTAAATTGTGTTATAATATTTTTAAATTGATTTGTTTTTTTAAATTTGAAACACAACCCACGAACCAAATCCAACCCAACCCATAAATGAACGGGTCGGATCGGGTCGATTTTGATCATAAAATTACGGGTTGGACGACATACACAACCCATTGAAGTTTGAACGGATTGGGTAACGGGTTAGGCCAAACCCGGTCCAACCCAACCCATGTACATCCCTAGAAATAAACATGTGAACCTATTAAAATACCTTGAGAAATAAGCAACCAAACTTTGAGTTATCTTTGATCAAATGATGTTGAATGATGCTTGAAGAGAATGTTACCTAAGATTATAGGTCAAGCTTTGATGAATAAGCTCTTGAGAATCAATGGTTTACCAACTCTTGACTTTAGTAACCCAAAACACTAATTGAGGGAGCCACACTTGATCTTTTGATCCAAATCCCTATCTTGCAAAACAAACAAGAGAAACAAAGCATATGTTTGTATTTTGATTATGGTTAGTGAAACACAAAACATATAAACACAAATGTAAAAGATACACAAAGAGGTGTTTGATGATCTGCATAAAGAAAAACCTAAAGATGAGAAGGTTAGGAGACAATCAAGTTTGTGATCTTGATGCAATGCAAGGATGCAAATGATATGGGATCTTAGGGGTAAAAATTAGGGTATGAAACCAATGACTGACCCCATCAATGGTCAAGATGGAAGAAGTTGGGCGAGTGTAATACTCAAGCTTCCATAACTGCTCCTCGAGAGCCTTGTTGGTGAGATTGGCAAGCCAAGAGCAATTGCCTTATGAAGTAGATGGATGATGCTCTTTTGGAGCGCGAGGCCTTTACCTAGCCAAGACGATATGAGCCAAATGACTTCGTGTACACGATGTAACACCCTATTTTTATTAGATTTTATTTAATTAGGATTATTTGATATTTGATAGTTGTTTGTGTGTTTATTTAATTATTGTTTGAGTAATAATTATTTGATTGTGTGGTAATATATTACTTAGCTAATTAATAAATGGTAGAATTTTATTAGAATTAGCTATTGGGCTTAATGGGAATTAGAACTGAGAATAGTGGATGTGTTAAGCCCAATGAGATAATGAGAGTTAGAAGAGAATTTTATGAGTTAACCTAAATTAGATAGAAAAATAGAAAGAAGAGTAGAGAAGAGGAAAGAGGCAAAAGAGTAGAAGAGAGAAGAGAAGAGGATTGTAGATTTCTTGAAGTTAGAAGGAGAAATTCAAGAGGTTAAGGGTTTGAATACAAGTTCTTGTAGAATCTATGATTGGGTAATGTTGTGTATGCTTTCTATTCTTCAATTTCATGAATTTAGAAAATGATAGGGTTTATGTGAAATCAATTGGATTTTTGTGATTAGTTCATGTTTGATGTGTTGGATGCATGACCCATGGTTAGAAACATGTTTAAGAACATTGTATATGTGCAAAATTTGCTTTCAAATGATGTATGGATGGTGTATGGGTTAATGGGTGTTGTATGAGGGGATTAGGGCAGAAAAATGGTGAAATCTGAGTTTTCACGCGGCCTGGGTCGACCTATGCAGAATCTGAGTCGACCTAAACAGTCCAGAAAGCCAAAAATCTACTTTTCCTTCAGTTACGTCGACCTAGAGGAGTTTTGAGTCGACCTAAAGGAGTTTGCGTCGACCTAGAGGTTCAATTTTGAGCAGATTTTGTAAAGACCATAACTTTTGATTCGTAACTCCGTTTTATGCGCCGTTCGAAGCGTTGGGAAGCTAATGAGATTTTCTATATGATAGAGTAGGGTTGATTGGCATTTGTTTAATTTAATTATGATGTTAATTGAAAATAACATGTAGTTATATGTGTATGTTATGGATGAATCTTGTATGACCAATGTTCATGGAGGCCTTATGAGATGTTAATGTCATGAACTATGTGATTGATTGATAAATGCTAATTGATGTGTGATATTGGATTGTAATTCATGTTGTGTAATGTTGTGCAAAGTTGTAAAGATGTGATTGTGTAGTTTAAGAGATAGAGAGATCGTCTTAAATGCATGAGTCTTGTTTTGTTGCACACGTACACAAGCATGAGTCTTTGAAAATGGCAATATTGGGTAATCTCGCGAAGGTTATTTACTTGTCCCAAACCTAACGAGTATGTGGTTTGAAAGCTTAACGAGTATGGGGCTTTGAGGTGGTTATCTAGTCTAGAGAGAATGACAACCGGCATGACCGGAAATGATAACGGAGGGATCCACATGCATATCGCATAGAGTCACACTTGAGTCGCACGTGTCGGTGTGAAATGTTATTATATGAGATTATGTGGTATGAATGTGTGGATGTGAATTTGATTGATATGCTATGTGGAATGATGAATCATTTGATATGAATTAGAGAATGTGATAAGAATGAGATATACGTGATTAATACATATTTGATGTGAAATGTGGGGTATATATATATATATATATATGTATGAGTGATATATGTGTATATATGTAAATCATCAATATATGAGGTTGTGAATTAATTGTGATGTTTAATTGTATTGAACATGTTAACTTTATATTGGAGATAAATGCATGTTTTGAGAAGAGTAAAGAATTGTGAAATGTATGCTTATTTGTGTTGCATTTCCCATTATTATATTTTCTATTTAGAATTTGAATTCTTACCCTTCTGTTTGAATGTTACCCTTGGTTGGTAACGTGCAGGTTCAGAAGAGTAGTTGCTTGATTCGTGGCTTAGCTGGAGAATTTCGAGGTTTCGTTTTGATTAGGTAGAGAGTCATATGCTCTGATCATGTAACACTTGGGGGTTTTCTTAGACTTATGTTCATGTTGGAATATTGCTATTTCTTATGCTTTGTTGAATATTGAATGTATGTGATGACTTTTGGATATGTGATTAAAGGCCGTTGTAGCCTAGAATTGTAATGTTCAAGTAACAAAGATATTGATGTTATTTGAATTTGGTAGATGAATATAGTATGTGATATATTCATTGAATTCTTTAATAGCAATTCGAATTGTTTTCTGCAAGCTTTTATGCATAATGTATGAGAACATGAGATTACATTTTGTGTTACAATATGATCTTTGCGTATTATGGATATTGTATGTATGTTATTTAGGGATTTTCATTTGGTGAAAATCAACATGTGGCGCCCTTTTTCCTTTATGCATGCTTACTCTGTTTGATTGTATGATATATTTGGGGTTAGAAAAGGGGTGTTACACACGACATCCTTAAGGAATCACTAAGAATACCAACATAAATGAAAGCCTTGAGGCGGTCCTCCCTCGAGAGTACGACCAAGAGGACCAGGGTAAAATCTTCACCATTCTGGTAGAAGCATGAACATTGATCAATCTTAGAGTGTTCGAAGGACTATAAACTGTTGGGATAACTCAAATTCCCATATTCATTTGTAGGATTATTTCCCCCACTCTTCATTAAGTCTACATATAAAATTATCAAAACATTAGGGGAATTGCAAATACAAAAACTGACGACGAAGGATAAATAAATGGGAGTTTACCTAAGATGACTTTCTTTTCTTCCCTGGTACGAGCTTCTATCACTTGGCGAGTTTCAACAAGCCGTTTCAAACATTTTTTGAGTTTTCATCCAGTGGAAAAACACCCTCAATGTAACCCAACTCTTTGACGAAGTTAATCAACTGTTTCTTCACAAACGAGCGCAAAAAGTGTAATATTTTTATGATTATACACAAATAAGGAGTAATCACATGTGCTATAGACAAAACCAAAATGAATGAGAACTTGATGCAACTTCTCATACCATGTAGGTGGAGCTTGCTTCAAGCTATAAATGGTCTTGCTGAGTTTGCAAACTAACTGTGAATTGCCTTCAGTAAAACCTGGTGGTTGTTGCGTGTAAACTTTTTCATAAAGGTCTCCATTAAAAAACGTGTTATTGATGTCTATCTACTGAATGTTCCATTTGTGTGTGATGGCCAAAGTTAAGATAACACGTATGGTTGTAGGCTTGACCAAAATGGAGAACGTTTCATGGAAGTCAAAGCCTTCTTGTTGATGAAATCCTCTAGCCACTAGACGTGCCTTGTATTTGCTTATGTTACCATCTGGGTTTTCTCTGATCTTAAAGAACCACCTACAACTTATATCTTTTCTATGAGGAGTTAAAGATGTGAGAGTTCAAGTTCCATTTTTGAGAAGAGAGTCGTACTCAGTTTTCATGGCATGTAACCATTAAGGACTAGTCATAACTTATTTATACGTGGTAGGTGCAGAGTGCAGCATGTAGACCTTTTGGTTTAAACTTGCTTATTTTTCTTCTAGTCAACATTAGGTGAGCATCAGAGACTAGAGGGACAATGATATGAATTAAGGTATGATGAATGAAAGGTGACCAAGATTCAGATGTGTTATTACTCATAATGTTAAGGCTCGAGGAGCTAGGTGAAGTGTCAATGGTTGATCTAGCTGAAAAAGATACATCAGAACTTGAGTGAGACACATCAATATCCGACACGTGGGACACATTTGGTGTTGGAGTATCCATGTTATTATTGTGATGTGACAGATGACAAGGGCTCAGATTTACTAGGTACCAAGTTTAACTGTTGGCCATGTATAGGTAAAGATGAAGGCGTGAATGAGTTGGGATGTGAATTAGGTGTACCAATGGTTGTTGTTGCTGAGAGCCAATTAAGTCCTTAAAGTTAGTAGTAGGAATAGAAAGCATAAGTGACTTAGCTTTAGAGTGCTAGGGAAGGGTAATATTGAGTTACCTGTTAATATTATCCGAAGATAATAATATTTAATATTTTTTAAAATCAATATTTTTTGCATTCAATTAATCTTGTTTAATTAAATTATGGGTAATGCTAACTTGTGCCCCAAGGGGAACAAGTTAAGAAATTCACTTTTTGAAATTTTGTTAAAGCAATAAAAAATTAATTTTATACTTTCATTAAAATTAATGTACAATTTCCAAAATATTTTTTCTCCAATTAGTTCTTAACTTGTGCCCCAAGGATAGGGACGGAAATAGGTTGGGCCGAGTTAGGCTTTGCCAAGTCTGAGTCTGGCCTGTAAAAAAAACTGAAGCCTAAGTCTGGCCTGTAGTAGGCATATTTTTAGGCCTGAGCCTGACCTTTTCGAAGGTCTAGGTAGCCTTTAGCCTACATAAAAGCCTATTTATTTTAGACATATGTAAATAAGCAATTAAAATAATGTTTAAATAGACTAACTAACTAAAAGACCAAGAGATTAAAAATTTATTTGCATTGACTTATTTTAACTTACCTATTAGCATAGGTTCTGTAAGACTATTTGTTTATGAGAACTTATGAAAACTATGTTTATGAGGTGTTTTCATCTTATTTTCACAAGTTCTTCAAGATACTCAAGTTTTATTTATGTATTTTAATTCAAAATACAAAACATTACATAATAATAAAAAAATTATTCATATTTATTTAAATAGGCCAACCTGATAGGCTTAAAAGACTTTTTTTTGGCCTGAGGCCTAACATTTTTAACTAAATAGGCTTATAAAAAAGTCTTGACCTTTTCTATTTTAAAAAAATGTGTGCCCTGGCCTGGGCCTGTATAAGCTAGCATGTAGGCCCTGTTATCGGCAGTGGCGAAGCTAGAAAAATTATAAAGTCTGGGTAAAATAAAATAGACATTTCATTTTGTTAACAAAAATATAGTTTAAAATAAAAAAAGATGAAACAAAATCTTACAATGCCGTGTTATATAAAGTCACGAGGAAAATGTCCTTTCAGAGACTTCTTTCTGGTGAATGTTCGAGTAATATCAATATCATTAAGTGATTTGAATATCTTCCGCTCGGTGTAACACACCATCAAGTCATTGAACCACACATCGTTGATCTTATTGCGCAATTTAAATTTGGTAATTTTCATTGCTCAAAAAGCTCTTTCAACAAATGTTGTCGACAACAGCAATATAAAAGCTAACTCAATAAATTTGTAAACCAATAAAAAATCTCCTCATCCCTGTCATTGAATAAAACGAATCAAACAATCAATAACAACCGGTCAACAATTTATACAATATATCTGATATTATTATCAATATTTTTTAAAAATAAATAAAGAAAACAATATAAACAAATTATCTCTCTCATGTTTAAATAAATAAAGAAAAGAATAGAAACACATTTATAGGATATATTAATATTATTATCAATATTATATCAATATACAATTTATACAAATTATTAGTAAAATAAAAATGAAAAAAAAAAATAGAAACAACTTATGTTTACTCTTTATCTTCTTCCTATTCTTATTTTCCGAACATGAAAAACAGTACTCCTACCATCTCCATTTGAAACATAAATTGCAACACAAAAATCTTATACCTCCATATTTTAAGACAATGTAAACAAGTAGTAAATCAACAAACTCAATATAGCTGCCAAATTAATAACAATAAACCCAATATTGATAATAATTTTTGCAGAAAAATCAAGCATGAAATAAATCAAAAATATATCTCTCTCTACAAGTCCAAAATAAGTTGCATTATTTTCTTCTTCCTTAAATCAAAAACCAAAAATTTCTTTTCCAACCACAAACCAACAAGCATAATAACAGAACACTGACAATCATGAAATAAGAAAAAGGAAAAGCAAGAGAATATCAGAGTTTTTGAAGGAGGTTGCGAGTGGCAATTTGCGTCAGACTCAGACTGGCTGGAGCTTGAAGGCGAGTGGGTAGTGGGGCGAACGGCGGACAATCAGACTAGGAGGGGTGGGGGCGTCTTCGGACTCGAAGGGAGAGGTGGCCGATGGGTCGTGCATGCCATCATGGTCGTGGTTCCCTTTTCCTTTTTACTTTTCTGTGTTCTATCCACTATTTGGGCAGCAATGGCCCACCTTAACCGGACCTTAACTTCGCTCCTGGATATCGGTCTAACCTACTTTCATCCCTATCCAAAAACATAAAAAAATAAGTTAGCATTACTTTTAAATTAGAACTTATCCAACAAATCTATTTATTCCTATTAATTAAGAAAATCATTTTGAAAAAAAAAAGGAAATATCGCACTTTGAGTGATCTATAAAGGTCCACCACCGGAGACAGCACGTCAGCACAAAAATATAAAGTTTCGGATGGAATTAACTTGGCTTCTTGACCAATATAGATTCTCTGTCCTAATTTGGATGAGACCTGAATGTCTTGAGTTAAGAGTGAATTAAATTTGGTCACTCATGACCCATACCTTTTACATTTAACTCAATTTCTTCAAAACCCGAACCTTGAGCATCATACTATGCTGACAATGATTTAATATTCCACATCATAACATTTTTGTGTGTGGCTTAATTGCAAGGAACATGCCACCACACACACCTATGTGATCAGCAGTCTAATCACGAGAAAATATACTATTTTTTCAGTGGCTAACACATAAAGTTGGCATGCCGAGTTTATCAGCTCACTAGATCTCCATGTTAAACATTTAAAACATTAAACATTAAACATTAAACATAACTATATAAGAAAACAAAATACTATCAAAAACCCAAAAGAATCCTTCCACAGTTCCACATATACTTTTACTTTAAAAGACACACATACTTCTTTTAGAATATAACTACTTCCAAAAGCTCAAAACAACCTTTCTACGTACACTTTTACTTTATGTCACATGTCTTTTCTTTAGAATAATTTTATAATTATTGAAACAATAAAATTTACATATATATATATATATATATATATATATATATATATATATATATATATATATATATATATATATATATATATATATATATATATATATATATATATATATATATATATATATATATATATATATATATATATATATATATATATATATATATATAGCTTAAATACACTTTTCGTCCTTGTAAGTTAGCGTGTTTTTGATTTTCGTCACTGTAAGTTATTTTTTTGGATTTTAGTCCTTATATTTCAGTTTCGCGTTCGTTTTAGTCCCTAAAATCAAAATCCGTAGGAAATTTCACAAGAAAATCAGCAGGTAACCTGCAGGTTTTCCTGCGGATTTTGGCTTTAGGAACTAAACCTCAAACAAAAAGTAAGATATAAGGACTAAAACCTAAAAAAATAACTTACAGAGACGAAAATCAAAAAGACGCCAACTTACAGGGACGAAAAGTGTATTTAATATATATATATATATATATATATATATATATATATCAACTTATTTGTTTAGGTATGTATTTTTTTCACATTTTTTTTAAATAAGTCACTAAATTGGGTTATATTAAATATACTTATTTATTTTTATTTATCATATAATAGAAATTATAATTTATTTATTTAATTTTAATGAATAAAAATACCTAAAGATAAAACTTTGTGATTAAGGGAATTACTTAAAATACTTCTTGAAAAAAAAGAATTATTTAAAGTTAGAGTTTTTTTTTTTAAAATAAAAAAAAAAGTATATTAACAGTATATTTTTATATTTTATTTTATTCAAATTGTTATTTCTAAAAACAAATCATTTGAGAAGCGGGTGAAATATACAATTAAGCCATAAAACAAATTTGTATCGGTTAGTTATTTAAATTTATAATTATTTTGTTTCTTCTAAACAAATATAATATTTACACATTAATAATTTAATTAAAGATTAATTGGAATATACTGTCAGTGTAAAAGAATGAAGTATTTTAACACATAGAAAGAGAATTATGGAAAAAATAGTTATTTAAATGATTTAGTTATAATTTATTTATTTTTATTTTTAATTCCATATTTATATGTGAAAATAATTAATTCTAATTGGATGATGGTGTAAAGTTGTTTTAACTATAGTGTATTCTAATTAATCTCATTTAATTATAATCTAATTAGAGTGTAATGGTAGTCTACTGTCAATGTAAATCATGTTTTAATTAGATACATGTTGGTAATTGGTTGACAAAATAAAATATTTTACATTGTTAGTGTATTATCTTTTTTCTCATCTAATTAATTTTAAGAAAAAAGTTACATAATCAAAAAGAATTCTTTTCACGTTGTAAAAACCTCATTACTGAATTAATTTGATTCATTAAAATAAAATTTTAAAACAATTTATTACAGATTATTATAAAAAAGGGGACAAATATCTTGGGAAGCTTTCTTATCCTCTTCAAACACAATCGCTAGAACAGCCACCCGACCAACCTGTTCCGCGGGAGTTCCATGCAGGTTTACCTCGTCCAGGAAAGGAAAAATTTGATCTAACCTATGACGAAGTCTGTACGACTCTTCCTGGAAATGAAAAACTTCTTACTTGATGAGATAATTCCACGTGCGTAATGACTCAACCTCCTGAGGGAGAGCACCTAGGATCCAGAGTTCTTCGTGTCCATTCACGACTAAAGTCGTGATGGAGGATTCCTTTAATATCTAGAAATTGACTCCGCGAATTACCCCAGATTTCATAGTTTCAAAGAGCTAATGTAAATTAGCATAATCATTAACAGGAACACACATCTTTATATCTAAGGCGATACGAGGCATCCAACGATCGAAGATATGAGGTAGCTAAATTGGAGGGACCCTGTCATGATCGTCCAGCGAAATCATGGCGAGAGCTTGTCCAAATAGCCTCAATATTTTAGATGGGGTTTGTAACACGGTGGGAGAACTGACTTTTTATTTTGTTATTTCACAAAACATGTTGCGGTAACTAAGAGTCGCCACCGACTTTTATTTTATCCAATTAGGAAAGGCAAAAAGAACAAGAAATACATTTTTTTTAAGATTTTGAGTTCGGGGGGTAGGTTATACAAAGGGAAGGTATTAGCATCCTTTGTATCCATGGTTATCCATGGACTCTTAATTGCTTAGCACATTTGTTTTTGTTTGAATTGTTTGAAAGAGTGTAGTGTGTGTTTAGAAAAAAATGTTTTGTAAAAGAACTTTAACTTTGTAATGATTCTCGTGTGAATGTATACAAAGTGTATTCTTTGAAAATGTTTTGAAATGCGAGGTGTGAAAAGCATTTTTAATGTTTTGAGTTGAGCAAGCAATCAGGAGTTACCTACCCTAAGTTCGTAAGGTCTTTCTTGTTCTTAAAGTATTTTGTTTAAGGGAAAGAGACTATCCACACCATTAGTTAGTGGAAAATCCTTTCATTGGATGTAAAGGGACATCGCAGGGTCATCGGATGGTCATAGAAGGCAACATTGTAGGGATACCTTAGCATTCGAAGGGACTATCACCATTTAATCGAAGCGTCATCGAGGGACAAGATCATTTTAATCGTAGGCAACTCGAAGGGGCTATAATCTTTTATCGGAGGGACGATGATAATTTAAATCATAGGCAACATTGCTAAAGATACCCCTACACTCGAGGGACATGACCATATAATCGAAGGAAATAAGAGAGGGTTACCCTAAAGGTGAGTGTGTGAAGAGTGTGTTAGATTCAGTTATTTTTATCCTGGATTTAATGATCTAACGGTTGCTTTTATCTTTCCATACAATCCTAAGGCATACATCTAAGCAATATATAGCAGTTTATAGGTGCGGAAAGTAAATGCGCAAAATAAAAGAGTCCTAAGTTATTACATAGCTTTGGGAGAGATACATAATCAAACACAGGGATGCAGGAAAGTAAAGGTGCGAAAAGTAAAAGTGCGAGAAAGGTAAATCTACGCTATTACAAAAAAATATCCATGCAACCTATACATCAATTTCTAGTATTTTAAAAAATAAAACAAAAGTATAAATAGAAGGAAAAGGAAAATGTTTAATGAAAATAATATTCTAAATCCTAATATTAAAAAAACACATATGTTGGTATTTTTGTGGTTAATTTTAATTAAGAAAAAAAACAAATTCTAAATTAATTGCGAGTTAATCATAAAAATAATTTAAATGAAAAGAAAAATAAAAATATTTTTGTGTTTAAAATTAATTAAACATTTTTTTAAAACCTAATTCTAAAATTAAAATATTTCTTGGTGATTTTTAATTGGTTAACACGTAATTAAAATAAGTTAGTGAAAATAAGAAGAGAAAAAAGAAGAGAAACAAATGGGCCTGGGGGTGCAATTTTAAATAAGGGCATGAATCAAAAAAAGGTTAGGCCCAAAAGGAAAGGGCCCAAAGTGCCATGTTTGATCCCGTGTGGAGAATTCCTGAGTGTGGACCATGGAGAGCGCCTTCTGAATCCTTGGATCTGGGTCTATGAAGAATCAATGGCAGATATATGAGGATGCACCATGTGCATGAGCTGACCTAATGCATCGAATCTGCAAACATTGTTAATCAAAGAAATTAGAAACAAAATAAACGCAAGAGGCAGGGATCAAACCCGTTCCCTTGCGCATCAAAGTAGTAGGATGCATCCTCCTTCCACTAGGCCACTTGTGTTTCGCTATTTAAGAATTTAACAACAATCAATATAATAAAAGATTGAAAAAAAATCAATATTTCAAAAAACTCCACGCGCGCGAACACTGCTCATCATCCCATCAAAATCAAAACCTTCACCCACGATTTTGCTATAGTTTTGCTACGATCTCATTCGTAGCCAAGCCCCTGCAATCATCCATCTTATAAAATACAATATATAAATTTTAAATCAAAGTATGGATCGACTAGAAATCGTCCTCTGAGTGCAATGATATCATTAATTTGGGCCAATTTTGGCTATTTTGAAGAACCCCAATTTGAAGCTTGGAACCCTAACAATGTTAGATCGTAATACCTGTACTTAATCTCGAATTACACTATCCAACTAGCTTGCAAACATCATCATGAACACAAATATGCAATTGAATTATGTTAAACATGCATGAATCATTGAAATCGAATTTGAAAAAAAGTTACTAAACCATAATCGTGTTCTGCTGATTCTGGATGCCTCGATCGAAGGTGATGGTCTGGAATGACTCAGAGAACATCGATGAGTTGATTGGAAACCTTGAAATAGCTTGAATCAATTGAATTCTTGGTCTGCAAGTTGCTTGAATGCCACAGTTTTTTGTAACTTGGTTAGGGTTCTTTAGCCTGCAAAAAAATTCCCCTTAAGCATTAGAATCCTTGTACATATATAGTAGACTGAATTAGGTTAAGAATTGTGCCAAGAATATATTGCATTGATGGAGAAAATATTTGATTGGAAATCAAATGCAATCTTTCTAAAATTGCTCAATCTCATGCCAATCTTTCCTTGCACTGTTTTTCCAGCTTGCTATGACTATCTTGGACCTTAAGAAACTTGGACATCAAGCCCACACGCCTTGTATCTTGTCTTATCATTTTATTTTAATTAAAATTGAATTTAAATGAATTAATTCAAAAATAAATAAAATAATTAGAAGAAGGGAGTGTAGTTGGGCTTATGGGTCATGGATAAATGTTAGAAACAAGTTTAGATTAAAGAAACATGGGCCCATTTGGAAGAAATTCAAGATTGATCAATGTTTTCTTCATGCACTTCTTCAAAATTTCCAAACTTGCTCAAGCCTTAACTTGCTCAGTTTTTATCATATGAAGAGGTTATAGGAATTTTTGGAAAGCTTAAGATGTTCTCTACAATATCCCTTTGGTTTCATCTAAATTGAGTCTACCATATTCATGTACCACTCTTTGCGAAAAAGTGACTTTTTGTGGACTTTCAAAAGGACCTGTAATTTTTTGGCCCATATCTCTCAAATGAAGCATTTTTGGCCAAGTCCTTAGAGAGATAAAATTGTAGAGAATGAAATTTCCTTCATGCACGCACAATAGGTATCTCCACTGGCGTATTAACGAGAGAAGGTGTACATTCAGTCGAGGACGACAATTTGTCCTCTCCATCTCCTTTAATATCATCTAAAAAGAAAACAAAGAAATTGGTAAATCCATGATAACACGACTTAACACTTATAAAACACATCAGAGTCGGGTCAATTACCAAAGAGTTTATTCCTATCCTCAATGGAACCTGCATATGCAAGGTCCTAACAACATATCAACTTGCCAAAAATGAAAGAAAATATGCCTTTATATCTCTCTCGTCGGCAGTAAAGAATCGATAAAGGAGAGATTAAAAATTAAAAACCTTCAAGCTCTGTCCGTGCAAGCTATAGGCCCCAAAGTAGAAATTCAAAACTCTCACAATTCTGAATGAGCCACCGAATATGTGGGAGTTACCAGGAAATAATGAGGTTTGAAATTCTTCCAGCTCTCGATGTAGATAAAGAATACTTTGTTGTAACTATTCTAACAGAGGGAAACTAGTCCATGGCCATGCGTCTTTTTTCGCCGCAGTACGGTTGACTGAAAAAAGGGGAAAAAGATATTTTTTTGAAGCAAAACACATTTTCCCCTTATACTCATACCAATATTGAAATACTCTTATGAAAGCCCAAGCAACTGGACGGGGTTGAGAGGAGAAAATGTGTAGGTGATCCAACACCTCCTTCTCGAAAGTTGTTAGAGGCAACCTTACGCGCAATTTCTAAAAGATGCAATCGTATAAGGAAATAGATTACCTCTCAAACATGTTGCAGATTATTTTATCGGAAGGGAGGGGGAGATAGACCAATCATAAGATCACCATACCTCCACGAAGACATTTTGAACGACACCTTCTTAAATGTAGGAGGAAATCGTCCCAAGATATACATGATATACCCAATGATACTCATATGCATCAATCAACTCCAACAAGCTTTCATGTCGAACCATAGCCATCCTGATAACCGACAATTGAATTTTTTGAAAGGAATCACGAGCCTTAAAATGCCTACAAGGAGAATCTTTTTCGAGAGACTAGATGAATCAACCAGTTTCATGCTTCGTCACCCTATATAAAGTAAAACCCAAATTAAATTATGGCACGGGTGAGAGAGGCGACACAAATTGAGACTTATCACGTTAGGGGTTCAACCTCATTACCTAAAGAGTTCAACCCTGACCATGAGCTACCGCTAGGCGCATTCTGGACAGAAATAGGAGAATTTACCCTGTAAAAAGTGTCCACAAGATCTAGATTCTCGACTTTAGCAGATGATGAAGACTCATCACTATCAGGTTCAAGAGCCGCATTTGCAAGTACATCCCATGGGTTAACCACAATGATAAGAAAAGGGAGATAGAGTAATATCTTGGCGAGAAAAAAATTTCTTTCTGCAAAAAGATGTTAAGTGACTAGAATTGCCGAAACTCGCGAACGATACAATGAACTTAGGGAAAAGGAGTAGATTTCGAGTGGGAAGCGAAGTAACCGGAACATTCAAAACTAGTAGATAATCAATGACCCAGATCAGAAGTAGAGGGGGTATTCAAAGTTGACGACTCGATCATTTCTTAGAAGTATAAACGATTCAGATGCATTCTAGTGCCCTTGAAAGGAATGCCACACCCTAGCTTGCGAACCTATAAGACATATGTGTCTAGAAATCAGTGAAACATCTCAATGATGTGAAAAAAATTTAATATGTACATGCCCCCATCACTTTTGCAACTTCCTCGTGGCTTTTCCACTTCCCTCAACAATTGGCTTCGGTGACAAGACACTGACCCCAGCTTGGAAAGACTACCTGAGTGATAAAACACCCGAAAAGCCATGGAGGCAACTGCTCTGGGCTAGTCAATGATCCAAGACGGGTGAGATCTATGTATCCAGCCCAACCATAAAAAGCCCACGAAAAATGATCCATCACATATAATCAAGGACGCATGAGATTCAAAACACATTTTCTAATTTTCACTTTTTCACTTTATTCATCTCAAACTCTATAACTAACAGGGCGTTACAGTGTAAACCTTGCAAGTCAACTCTACACTTTTGTTTCGGAGACCACCATCACCGCTACAAAAATCCAACATGGTCAATCAACATGAATTTTGATTCCCGCACAGAACAATATGCATTTAGAATGTCATATCCCTTACAAAAGCATTGCACACTATACACTTAATTGTTATTTGAAATGGAAAAGAACACATTAAATCTATCAATTAAAACATGGATATATACACAGAAAATTTAAGAGTAATTCGATTTACTTTACAAACTCCTAATATTGAAGAGAAACACTAGGTTGAAGGTAGCAAAGATTTTCTACAAATGGGACAATTGGAGTGTAGCCTAAGCCATGGATCAATACAAGAAGCATGATAAAGATGATCACAATTAGGAAGCAACCTCAACATGTCACTTTCTTCGTAATCCCCTAAACAAATAGAGCAACTTGAAGTTGAAGAGCCACCAATATTCTTCTGAATTTGAGAGTATAATAGCTTCGGGTGTCCTTCAAAATTTCTGTCCCTATTACCACCAAGTCCTTGTTCCATGGTTGAGTCTTCTTGATGATGTAGTGGAAAACCAGACAAAATATTGAGCATGCTTCGATTTTGTGACATACGAAGTCGAACACAAGCAATAACTATTGTAAGAATCAAGAATACAAGACTAAATACAAATGTTAGGATATATGGGAATCCATTTGCGTTAAAACTGTTGTTTTGGGGTTGTGAGGTGCTGTTATTGTTGTTCATCGTCTCGATGAAAATTTGGAAATGGATTTGGTTTGGAAAGTTGTTAGTTATATGGTCCTCTATTATAATTAATTCCGAAGTCAATGTTTATAGTCTTTTTCACAATTTATTTCCTAGTACTATAACTCCCTTAGTTAAGTTTAGGTTATTAAAAAAATAATAATTTAATATTAGTTTAATGCTATTTGCCTATAGACTTATCTTTGTGTGTTGCTTATGAGTCGACCAAGGGATATGAATTCATGAAAATGACTTTTAGTTAAGTTAATCCTTGTTTTTTTTAAATATATATATATTTATAAAGTAAACAATTGTGATAGAAAGAAGACAAAAATATTGTTGGAGAATTTCTAAAATATAACATTAAAAAAATAATTTTTTCATAAGTGAATAAAATATAGCTAATAATAAACATACATTTTTTATATCGGGGAAGCAAATGGATTAATGATTGAACTGTTTATTCAAAATTCTGGCTTTGACATATTTCAGTTTAGATAATTTTAATATTGTATTTATTCATTTATAATAAAGTTTATATAGAGAAAAAAATAAACAGGTAACAAGTTGGACCGCTATTTATTTTTAGATGACAAAATCGGTTTTTTAAAAAATTATATTAATAGACTTATGAGATACAACATTGCTATTTATAAGCCTGTGAATTCTATGTAAAAGATCAACTGTTTCTGGTGTTAGAAAACCAAAAATATCAAAAGTAAATGATATAAAAGTATGTTGATTGTCTGAACATTTTTCTCTCATGTTTAATCACTTTACTTTAGAAAATTTCTTTACCCACCTCCCTATGGGGGGTCACCCCCAGCGAAATTCCCAAACTACCCCTGCTTCGGAAATGAACTTCCGAAGCGCTTTTTTTTTAAAAAAATTTCCTTGATTCGGAAGTTCATCTCCGAAAACACCTCATGGGGGTGCGTTCGGAGATGAACATCCGAAAACACCTCATGGGGGGTGAATTCGGAAGTTCATTTCCGAATTATGCAGAAACTGTGTTTTTTTTTTATGTTTTTTCTTAAACGCAACCGCATTTTAATTAAACGTTACCGGCAAATAAAATAAACAATAGATAGACTAAAAACACTAATATGATAAATAAACAAAAAAAAAATACTAATATGAAAATATTATATACAAACCGAAATAAATAAAAATAGTGTGCTAAATATACAATCCAAAATCAAAAAATGAATAAACCCCACCACTACTGGGTGTGCCTAACCCGCTCACCATGGGCCCTCCTCTGCCGCCTGTACCCCGCCGCACGGCCCGCATCAGTGACGATCATCTCCATCACGGCGACTGCCTCTGGTCCGCCCTGATGAATGACACCTCGATGCAACGCGTCCCGCCCAAGCATCTCTATCCGCTGGCAGATCGGAAGGAGATCAATGGCGTGGTCATCCTCCGCCTGCCGGTTCTCCAGGATCTTCTCGTGTGCTGGCCTAGGAGCGCCGGGAACGTCGGGTCTCAAGAGAGGATGGGACACCCGGTAGAACCATGTGACGTACCCCTCCACACTGTGCCAGTCCTGGGTGACCCGCATGCGACGGTACTCCTCCGGTACCACATGATGCTGCCACTCCTCCCATATGGCAGTGAGCTGCACTCTGGTCACTGTGTCAGGAGCAGCCTCGAAGGGTGACCTGGGTATGATCTGCATGAACCCAAACTGCCGCATGCACCGCTCCGGGAGATACCGGACCATGATGCCGGTCCCGCATGCCAACCAGCCTGAATATAGAGCAACCCCGTCGAAGGGGACAACCTGAGCATAGTCGGCGAACGGCCTCCAGGTGACGTCGTCGTGCATCGTGCGGTCCAGGTACAGGCGGTATGGTCCCACCGCATCGTTCCCCCTCTGGAGGGCGTATCTGGCGGCCCTGGGCATGGCGTCAACGTACGCAGGATCGATGTGGAAGCCGTGGATGCGGGAGAAGTAGGAGATGATCCAGCTCTGAAACACAAATACGATAATGTATTAAAAATAAATACGAAACATAAATAAATAAATAAATACGAGAATGTGTTAAAATCAAACGTACCGTAAGCAGAGTGCAGGATCCGACCAGCTGCCTCGTCCTCCAGTTGGAGGCCTCATTCAGCTTCTGGTAGAGATATGCTAGAGTAGCTGCCCCCCAGTTCCACTGGTGAACGGTATCCAGGTCCATGAAATAGCGGAGGTAGGCCACGTCGACGTACCTGGCGCTCTTGTCCACAAAGCATGCAGCGTCTACCACATGCATGTACCAGCACCGAAGAGCGCAACCGCGGTGGTACTCCCTGAATAGGTCGTTACCCTCCTGCTCGGCCTCGACCGCCGCGTCCAGGTGGAACTCAAAATAGAGGCTCAGTGTGTTGAACCGGACATGAGGCCCAGAAGTCGAGACGCACTCCAGTTGAGCAACCTCGTGCGGCAAGCCCAAATAGTGCATCATCCACTCAATGGCCTCGACCCTCTGGATCCTGGAGTGGTCCAACAGCGGCCCCCTAATAGGCAGGTGGAGAAGACACTGGACGTCATGCAAGGTGATCGTCAACTCCCCCACCGGCAAGTGGAAAGAAGACGTCTCCTTGTGCCAGCGCTCCACAAATGCCCCCTGCATGCCGGTGCTGATGGTGGTGTACCCGGTCATGCAGAGCCCGCAAAGCCCTGAACCTCGCACATGGTCGTTAAACCACTGAGCTGCTGGTTTAAACAGACCGAAAATCTTCCTGGAGTGGTTCACCATTTTCAATGGCTCTCTCTCCTGTTACAAAAAAAAACAAATAAGCGAGAAATAAACGGTAAAATTATAAAAAATGGTGACAAATAAACGGCTAAGTTAAAAAAAATACCTCTCCCTCCCAGATCCGCCGAGCGACGTGATCCTGGTAGTGAATCAGCAGGGAAGTGTCAAAAGGCCCTCCCGGAAAGCTATCCACCTCCTGTTCCTCCTGCTCCTCCTCCTCCCCGACTAAAGGGTCAACATCCGGTATGACCTCCTCCTCCTCCTCATCCTCATCCTCCTCCTCTCGCTGGCGGGAAGAAGATACCCGAGCCAGCCTACTCCTAGAGCCTGAAGCAGATGAACTCTCCACCAAGTCCTGTGGAACGCGGACACGGCGTCCCCGTCCCTGCCCCCGTCCCTGGGTCGACGCCAGATGCGCCGCCGCCCGCTCGCGTCTAGCCGACGCAGTCTGGGACTCTCTCCCCTGTCTGATGCGTGCTGGCTGGTCTGACATGATCCTGTAAACAATCGAAATCGATTAATATGCGAGACAAATGAATAAACAAAAAAAAATGAACTTCTGGTACAGTTCGGAAGTTCATTTCCGAAAACTGGGATGGAGGTGTTTTCGGAAATGAACTTCCGAAACACCCCCATGCAGAGCTTCTCTGCAACCTCCAATGGCAGACCCAAAAACCTAAACCAAATCCATTTTTTTGCCTACTAAACATCCTAATATCAGTACTAAGCTATCTTAATGTCATTTTTTCAGATTCTAAACACCCTAATATAGTTTAATCAAATAGATCTAAAACTTGAAAAAAACAATGATAAACTTACCAATTAGTGTTTAATGATGAGTTTGGTTGAGTTTGGAAGAAGAGTTTGGCTACTTCACACTTGCTTCTGCAGAAATTTCGCCTATGGAAGTGTTTGATGATGATTAGGGTAAATGATTTGGGGGAGGGGGAGAGTTCTGCTTAATCTGCAGAACACGTTTTATTTCGGAAGTTCATTTCCGAAATTGTAGTTTCGGAAATGAACTTCCGAAATAAGACACTTTTTTCAAAAAAAAAAGGCGCTTTCGGAGATGAACTTCCGAAAACACCTTTTTCATGCATTTCGGAAGTTCATTTCCGAAGTCAGGGGTATAATGGGGTTTTCACCAGAGGTGGACTAGAAGATAGGGAGGTGGCCAAAGAATTTCTCTTACTTTAAGCAGCTTTTAGAGTTGACTGTGCCATAGTAAAACCTCCAATCCTCAAACCCTTCAGCGGAGAAACTTCAGTCAAGTTCACACATGCATGTTTCTTTCCTACCCGGCTATACACTAGAACACAAATAGATTATTCAAGAAATTCACTGTTGCATCTTTCTTCACAGATACTTCGATCGGCTGAAATATATCAAATAGGACATTCCTAACAGGTTCATGTTGGTATTTGAAGTCTGGAAGCTCCCTACAATAAATCACGTGCTCTCTAAATATATTGAAACACACCTTACGACAAATAGGAAAAACCTCGTCAATAGAAAATAAAGGAATCCTAAGTGGTTATCATTGAACTATTGCAACCTATGTTATATCTCTTAAGCATTAGAAGTGTATATTACTTCATATCAAAGAGTCGTACCCTTTCACCAATTGTTATGACTTTCTCTATAAATAGGGGTTCTTTTGAGGCATAGAGACATTATATCTAAAACATTATTTTATTTTTCTAGTGTGTGAGAATAAATGAAAGAATTTTATTGTGTAAAATATCATTGATCGATATGTTTGATGCGAATGTACGATTCATGTTAAGTTTTCAAAATATTTTGAAGAGGATTCGTCGAATTATCCATTTACAATCAAATTGTCTAAATTGGCGGGGGATGAATCGAACATAAAGTTTGTGTAATAACACACTTTATAATTAATCTGTGCAGTTTTTATTTTCTTTTCGTTTATGTTTTGCAGCAGATCTACGACACAAGATCCAACAAATATTAGTTAAAAATTATCGAATTTTACAAATAGAGAAAATAATATTTGGTATTTTTATTGTTTTTAAAAAAATGTGCACAAATGTTCATTTTAAAATTTTATTATTTTTTATTTACAAATCAAACTAATAAAAAATTTAGTTTACGTTCAGATTGATTTTTTGTTTTATGATTTCAAATTTTAAGATATTAAAATGATAGGTTTTAGTTTTGAGTTTTAAACATTTTTAAGATTCAAAGTCAATGGTTTCAATTTAGAAGTTTAAAATTTCAAAAATCAAAACTATATTAAAATATGAATATAGGAATAAACATGAAAAATATATAATGTGATAAATTTTGTTATGGAACCAAAATGTTAGGTGAAATGATGATATGAGATTTGGGATCAATGGAGTAAGTTTTTGGTGCGACGCAAAGATGGCTAACTTGCAAAGTTAGCACTCTAACGTCCAAGTAAGTGAGAGAATAAGAAGTAATGTGATAGTGAGAATGAATTTTGCTGAAACAAAATTAGGAAGACTAATGTGTGTTCAAGTGTGCAAGTACAAAGGTTAATATATTGATTGAAAGTTAGCTATGAAATTATACTGAAAATTCAAAAAGAAGTTATTAAGAGGAAGATTCTTAAGACCAGACTCCGAAGAATCAACTTCTGATCAAGTCATCTTCTGATGATCAGAACCTGGAGACTTCAGACTTTGATCAAGTCAGCTTCTAAAGATCAAGTTAGCCTCTAAAGAGTTAGAGTCTAGAGGATCAGATGCTAAGACTCAGACTCTGATGGACCAGAACCTAAACTCAGCCAAAGATCAAACTCCGAGGTCAATTTGGTATGTTCTGGTCACATGAAGACTTAGTAGAAAGTTGCAGAAGCCTGAAGATTGTCAACCAATAATTACATTTGTAGCAAAGGAGTTTCAAATGGGATTGCAATGACATTAACCATATCATGAAGCTTTGCAACGGATATGTTGATGCTTCTCTCAAAGACACTCTTGTGCTTGTAGTTCTCTCTAACGAATCTTTCATGGAACTCTATAAAAGAATCTAAAGATTTGGAGAAACACATAGCACTACGCCTTGACAAGAAAAGAGAAGTTACTCTGTCAAAACAAAGAGCACAAGTTAACTTAAAACTTCTTGCCAATTTACGTTTTTAGAAGTTCTTAAGTCTTAGAGTTTTCTGTGTTGTATTTTGTTTACACCTCTGATAGCATATCAAATGTAATTATCAATATATTACTATCATTTATCTACTAGATAGATTGTAGGAAGTCTCTTGCTATCAAACAAGCCTTCTTGTTAATCTGCCCTGTAAGAACAAGAATTGTATCTGCAAATAATCCATAGGTTTTGATGATAACTATGGAGTATTTGTGAAAGAACTATTTTATGTTATGATGTTTGTTTTTGTGCAAGACCATGATTATTGAAGTTATCAGATCAAACAAACATTATCAAGATGTGCATTGAAGATCTTATGAGAGTTAATTTGTGTAACACAAGTCGCAAGCATATTGAAGAAGCGAGTATGCCTTTGTATCTGATCATAATTGGAAAGATCCAAGGATGTATGATATTTCTGTTGCAATGCTCCTATGAATTCTGTTCTGAGAGTGGTTTTGACTCTAAATCCATCGAATATTTTGAAGGTATAATCTTTAGAAGAACCAAGTGCAGAAAGACTCTGAAGACTTAAGGGTCCTAAAGATTGAAGTTCTGAAGACTTAAGGTTTTGTAGATAAGTGTTGAAGTTTCGAAGACAAGGTTCTGAGTGAACAAGTTATGAAAACTTAAAACTTGATTATCTGGAGATTCAAGTATCACGACTCTACTCATGCTTCAATCTTATACAATCAAAAGCCTCTATAATTCAGAAGACTAATGTTACCGTTAGCAATGATAAGTACACAGTACGAAAAAGCTTTATCCCACTACCTCTCCACTAGTTTGAATTGTGCAAAAGGAAAGACGAGACAATACTACTCTCAATCATTGTGTAACGACTCTTTTTCAATAGCCAGTTGTTCTTCAACGGCTCTATTTTCCTTGGCTATATAAGGAGAGAATCACATGCTTAAAGTGGTTGTTATGTTGTGTTCAATGTCAAAATGGAAGTTGTCACTATTAGAACACAACCTAACCATCAACCAGTATAAAAAAAACAAGAACAAATGTTGTTCAAATGGCTCTTAAATCAAGTTATTGATAATTATAAGATAAAAATCAAGCCACTAGTTCACAATGAGCTTAATCTCATATACTGCAAAAAGCTTGCTAAGGCGTTGAAGATACTGAAGATGATCATGGAGGCTTCAATTACAAATCCACAACATGAATGTTGTGCTTTGAAGTGATCATTAAATTAAATAGAACAAAGGTTGTTGTCTAGAATACTCTAAGGTGAATCAATATGAAAAAGTTATTCTCTTTGCTACATCAAGATCATTAAAGCTTATGAAGAAGAAGACGTAAGCAATTCAAGTGCTTTGGGCTGTTGTCTCTGAAGAAGCTACTTGAAGAAAAGAAGACCTTGCATTGAAAGTTACAACACAATGTAATATTCTTAGTGTGTATTAGGATCTTCTGATGTACTTAATTGAGTTTACACATGCTTTTGTAGAAGCATTATATGGTAAATAAACCTTGTAAAAAATAAACAGTTGTTTGTTCTTTCTAAAGGACTAGTTGGTCAGAAGCTTTAGGAAGGTTCTCAACAATTATTCTAAAGGGCCAGTTGGTCAGAAGCTTTAGGAAGGTATTGTGTTCCTCAAAGGACCGGCTAGGTCAGAAGCTTTGGGAAGACTAAGATGGTAGTCTTAGTGGTGGTTAGTCACAGTAGTTATTTGTGCAGATTGTAATTAATTCGGTTATAGTGGATTAAGTCCTTGAGTTCAAGGAGAAATCACCTTGGTAGGATGGACTGGACTAGCTTGAGGGTTTTTCAAGTGAACCAAGATATATCATGTGTTCTTTACTCTTGCTCATGCTTTACTCTACTGTTTATGCTTCCGCAATGCATTTGAAAGCATCACTTATGTCATACCCTAAAATTTGCCCACATATATTTACGACGGCCACTTTATTACGAATAAAAGTGATGGGGCGTTTGGTAAGAGTGTAAGGTTTGCGAGTGCGAGCTCCCGAGTTCAAATCCCATTTACTAACATTTTTTTTTATTTATTTATTTGGTTGCTAAATCTAGTTTCAATTTTAATTTTTTTCATTTATACTCCAAAATCAAAAAAATAAGTTTTTTAATAATTTAATTTTAATTTTCGTATTTATTAATTAAGCAATTTAAAAAAAAAATATATATTTATTACTTTTTGCCATTTTATGCACTTTTTAGTCAAAAAAATCCAAAATACAAAAAAATATTTGATTGGTTTTATTTAAGGACAGTTTTTATCAAAATAATTATAATTTGAATATCAAATCAAATTTGATTTTAAATTTTAATTATTATTGATTTTATCTTGTTTTAAGTTTAACCTAATTTTGTCTTATAAATACTAATCTTATTCTCTAACCTCGGGGACTAACAATTACAAACCCTTATTCTCTCCCATCACTCCTTTTTCACATAGCCTCTTCCATCTCTTTCACGACTAACAAAAAACACTAACTAATCCTAACCTAACCAACACATTACACATACTACACACACATAGTTTCCCCTACAATTTCTTCCACGAACAGTAACCCTTATACCAATTCCACACTAATATTTCACCAATTAAGCATTTATATGTTCACGCTAACAGCTTTCACACTAAGAGCATTTTTTTTACATGAACACAACACCTTTTCAGCGGCCCCGACAATTCCCGGAGACGCACGCAAATACAACTCAGTGCATTCCATATTCTTTTCAGCGGCCCCGACAATTCCCGGAGACGCACGCAAATACAACTCAGTGCATTCCATATTTGCAACCGTCCTGCAAATCTCTAACAGATTCATTATCTACAATTCAATTATAAACCATATCCCATAAACTTCCCGAATCATAAGTCATAAATTGATAACTCACAATTTTTTTGTTGTTTTTGTTTATAGGTACAACATCAATAAAACAACAATCTTGGAGGAAAGTGAAGAACAATCCTTAGCAGCAATTTCATATTTCAAAGTCGAAGAGCCTCGCACCACCGTTCCGGATTCGCAAAGCCACGAGGAATAATGGACCGAAACCCACGGACAACACAACTACACGCGAGCAACAACAACAACTCGCGATTGACTTCCGTCTTCATCAACGCCGACGAGATAGCGTTTCCGGCGAAACTACCATACTTGAGATTCAAAGGCACAAAGCTTAGAGAGAAGGAAGAGATTTGTTTTCGATCGAACCGCTCAGCCACCATGTAACGACGTAGATCGCAGTTCGCCACCAACCTCCGCAAACGGCGCCTCCGTGAGCGGCACCTCTTCCGTTCAGACCGAACTTCCACCGTCGATGCCCATCGATGAGGTACTGTTGATTTTTTCTTTGTGGATTTTGTAAGGTCATGTCTATTGATTGAATTTGAAAAAGCATGAATGAGAGTGAAAGAAAGTAGATCTAAAATCTAAGAGAACTTCACGAGAGAGATGAAGTTGTTTTGTTTGTTTTTGATGATATCACTCTCTCCTACCTTTATTCAAGTTTTATTTTAATTCAAATTAATTGTCTAATTTGCATTGGTCCTCCATAAATAATGAAAGAGTCAAAATTAATAACTTGTTTTCTTTTTGGTTTATTTAGTTTTTAGATGCAGCATGTTAAAGTGACGTCCCTAATACTAACAGCTTTTTTTTTATCTTCTATTTTCTTTCTTTTACAATTCATTTATTATTTTCTATCATTATTATTACCATTTAAAATAAATAATGTTAGGTATTTTTCTTTAGGCCTTAGACTCTCTTGCTAATTGGATTCCTTCCCTTAGTTGTATATGATTTAGGTTTGTTGGTTCAGTAGTTTGTTCTTTTTTTTTGTTTTTTTTTAACATAAAACGTCAAAAACAATAAAATACAAATATATTTTTCTTTTAGAATTAGTTTTTTTTTAATAATTAAAAATACTAAAAATATGTCTCTATTTGATAATTTTTCTTTAGAATTTGATTTGTTCATATTTTCTATATCTTTCATATCTCATTTTATACTTTAGTACTAACATTTTATTCTGATTGCGAGGCACTACCATCGTGAGCATTGAACTGTTTTACAGACATTCATAGCTTGCGCACGCATGCATGGATTAATCAAGGTTCCTCCGATCGCCAACCATATCAGATCAAATGCAAAGCTAAGTATATTTTCATTTATTTATTCATTCTTAAATTCTTTATATTCTTACTTTAGGGTTAATTTCGTTTGCCTCCGAACCGATAATGCACTCACCCCTCTTTGTTTATTCTTTCTTTTCCAATTTTCAGGGTTTGTCGAATGCCAAAGCTACGTCGTTGGTAACCCTAAACCTTATTTTATTTTATGGCTTTTATTATTACTTACGTCAAACCCTGTTAAGGGATCCGCTGGTTACAATTTCCCTTCCCCATTGTTATTGCTTTATATCAAACTGCGTGGTTAGTAATCCTAGGGAGTGCAAGTCTTGTTAATTGAATTAGCCTCACTAATTTACAAGATAATATAATTGAATATAATCACGTGATTGGTGCACACACGCACGCTTTTGGGTAACCCTCTCTGTTGCCTTGTTGCCTGTTGCCCTGTTGCCTGGTGTTTTTGCAGAATAAGCCAAGTCCCTCGAATACGAGGATACCTCAGCCATGTTGCCTCGATAAAAAGGTCACGACCCTAAATGATGCTGCCTTCGGTACACAAATATGACCTCGACCCTCGGAAGTTGCCTACGGAAAGAGGCTGAGGTATCTTCTGGCTGCCTACGAATAAGGCTTATTCTGATCCTTGCCTTAGACTACCTGCCCTCCTATGGCATGGGACAGTCTTATGGCAAAGGATGCTTCGACGACCCTTCAACCTCCAAACGAAAGGCTTCCTGCCCTCTTATGGCAAGGATAGACCCTTTCATTCTGAAAAGGCTAAAAAGAGACCTATCATCTGAGTTTAAGGTAATTGCCCCTAATTGCCTTGCAATGCTCATCTTTAATATTCTTTCTCACAATTCTTCGAAAACTGGCTACGCTCATTTACGAGCTAAAGTCCACTTTTTCTTTCATCTACTTTTTTCTAAAAAAACAAACGAGCAAGCAAAGCAATTAAGAGCCCATGGAAAACCATGGATGCAAAGGGTGCCTTACACCTTCCCTTTGCATAAATTACCCCCCGAACTCAGATTTCTTTAAAAGGTTTTTTTCTGTTTCTTTTAGCCTTTCCGATTTAGTTTGGATAAAATAAAAGTCGGTGGCGACTCTTGCTTACCGCGACATTCCGATAAAAAAAAAAAGTCAGTTCACCGTGTTACAGAACTGGCGACTCTGCTGGGGACGCTTTCGAATAAAAGAGGGGTTACCTTAAAAGTTTAGGATCACTTAATTGTATTCTATTGTTTGCTTTGCGTGCTTTATTTTTCAGGGCTGTTTTGGGAATTAACTGAAGGACGAATCCTACACCCGGATTCAAGTACACTTAAGATTAGGAGTGGCATAGTCATGGCGACCTCTTTCACATATGTGGGAGATGAGTCAATATGAAGTTCACACTTGAGTTAGGACTCCATAGCATATGCACACCTTTCTCAAATGAGGGAGGTCTATGTATGTGTCTGTGGGTGCGCCGGAGCTCAAGGACCTTTAGTTACCCTTAACCCATCCTGACCTTTAGGAACGTAGTGGGGGGACTACTCTTGACAAATGTTAAGAACTAGTCGCTACCCGATGCTACAATTCAGATAGGTCCTTTCTCAAAGTATCATTGCATGGTGCGAATGCATCATGTCCGAGGGTGCTTTAGAAGTGCTGACAATTCTGGATAACTTGTAGAACCTGTCGCTGAAATTTCCTTATCCATAGAAATACCCTTGGGAAGGACACCTGATCAGACTCCATGCAAGCCTTAAGCCAAAAATTGTGTGACTTGTGTGACTTGCGTGACTTGTGTGACTTATTGTGTTTACTACTAACCTCCGTTTCCTCGCAGGTTTTGTTGAAAGGACTTGTTTGTCCTTACCATCTCCCACTAAGTCTAACAAACTGCATTCGCATAACATCATGACATCATGACATCATGAGCATAACATGATTTAACTAACCCTTTCAAGGATCTTAGGAATTTAGGGCGCGCAATTTCAGGTGCCCTTATCAAAGACTGAATTCCTATCAAGGGGCAAGAGGATTTATTTTCCTCTGGCCACATACCTTCCAATTCAGAGACTCAATACCTATCAAGGGGCAAGAGGATTTATTTTCCTCTAACCATGTGCTTTCAAATTCAAAAGTATAAATGTCCCGAATCAGGGGCGATGACCCACTCAATATGGTGAGCTCGATTCTCAAAGAAAGACGTTACAAGACAAAGTTCAGATTTCTTCAGACAAAGGCGCGACCAAATCATTTTCTAATGTTGCTAACTAAATGCCTAAAGATCCTTGAAAATATTGCATTTGCATTCATAACATCGCATAACAGGTTTCTCACAACAGGTATCTCATCCTCTCTTGTTGTTTACTTCAACATAAATGGATTTCGAGTGATCAGTCAAACACCTCCAAGCTCGGAATACCCGACCCCAGACTTTGATTCTGAACTCACCCAAGGGGCAAGAAGAATTGAAGGCACTCCTATTCTTGTGGTACAATTACAATGCGAGATGCGCTTATTATTCGAACAATCCTGGTTATGGTGTAAAGGATGGTAGATCGTTGAAGCGTGCGATTAAAGATTTAATCATGACACTCAAATCAGAAAAGACCACGACAATGAAGTCACGACAACTGAGTCACAATAATAGAATCACGACAACTGAGTCACGATAATGGAATCACGACAACTGAGTCATGATAATGGAATCATGACAACTGAGTCACGACAACGAAGTCACGACAACTGAGTCACGATAATGGAATCACGACAACTGAGTCACGATAATGGAATCACGACAACCGAGTCACGATAATGGAATCACGACAACTGAGTCACTATAATGGAATCATGACAACTGAGTCACGATAATGGAATCTCGACAATTGAGTCACAACAATCAATTCACTCATAATGATCCAGACGCTCAGGGCAATCGAGCCAACGAATTCTAACACCTACATTCCTGACTATAAACCCAATGCGAGGTGCGCATACCATTCCAACATTCTTGGACAATACACAAACAATTGCTGGCCATTGAAGAACAAGATTCAAGACATGATCGATGCCGGTGAAATTGAATTCTATCATCCCAAGACTCCTGTGGTGATCACTACTCCTATGCCTAATCACAAAAAGATTGATTAATACCTAGAAGGATGAACTTTTTAGATCATTAGATTTACTTTCATTTGCAATTTCTATTCTGTTTGTTTAAACACTCCAATTATGATAGACATTATTTGTTTTAATAATCATCATCAGTGCATTGCATATGTTTGTCTTGAATAAATTATTTCGCTATCACTCTTTCTAAATTATGTCGTTACTCTGCATATGTTTTGTGATACTCAACTCCTGCTAAGCTGTAAGCCTTTTAAGGGAGGATGACGAGAACGATACCGCAACCTCATATAGTATGCTTTTGAACGGACTATGCTGACGATGTACAGGCATTTTTTTCAATTCCTAAACAATGGAGATATAAGGATGTTAATCCCTCGTCAACCGCTTTGAGCCTAAGAAGTAGAAGTTTCTTCCTTGTATTAATTAAAACCCTTAATCATAACCTGGGGCAGGGTAGTTCTCAGTTAATTTGGCTATGCATTCTATTTTAAGAGAATCATTTAGTACACCTTTCAACAAAGGTTTCAATCACAAGCGTTCATCCGCACACATCAAAGAAGTGTTGGAGATGTCAACCAAAAGACAATGACGGTTCATCAATCATCAAACAAGGCAGTCAGTATCTTTCAAAAAGAAAAATGATGGAAAAAACATATATACAAAGAAAAGCCTGCTAAGTCAAAAATCAAAAAGATGACTTAGGCAAAAATCAAGGCATCCCGCTGACTGTAAACTCAAAATAAACAGCTCAGGCAAAAGTTAGGGATATCAAAAAGACGAAAAAAGAGAAGTCAATAAATTCCTGAACAACACAATGCTGTGACTACTAAAAGAAGGAAGTGACTGCCGTCTGAAAAGTTCTCTTTGCTCGTGAACCATCGTCATTACCAAAGGTGTAAATCCAAAAGTCTCTTGGAATCTGAATGCATAAGACGAATCAACTGAGCTTAGGACTGAAGAACATCACGAAGAAGGGAATGGGTATAATTAAATTTTGAGCCATTATCCCTTGCTTCTTAAACCGTGAACCAAGCCACGTTACAACCCTTGAAAGTCCTAACTGAAGCATGGTTAGTTCGAAAGCATACTGTCATAACAAAGGTATCCCGACTCCTTAAGGTTTACCTAAAATGCTGAGTTGATATTTCTCTTTTACAAACATCACATTGTTACAAATAGCATGCTTTTACAAATATCACGCTTCTACATCTTCGGTTTTAATGTTTTTTAAACTCAAGACAAACGTATGCATTGCATCTCATGAATTCATTATTAAACATATTCCGCTACGTAATTTCAAATGTTAGCATCAGAATAAATTTGCACAGGGTATGGCTAATGACTGAAAGTTATCCCGACAAACAAAATCACTCCAAGAAGCCATGTCTCTTACGTATACAAGGGGCATGACATGTTTTGCCCGATCAATCTGGGGCAATCAAGTCAAGATTCCGAGAATCTCTCATGGATGCTCGAACAATCAGGGGCATACATCCAAGTATATCTAAAGCTACTCCCCAATCAACGCGAGACATTGTCATGAACTTATGATTACTGGGGGCATATTGCCCAGAGTGTACATCTCACAAAGACCTCGTGAGGCGAATCTTTCCAAAGTTCCTGTTAACTGGGGTAAATCTATGCAAGTCCAGTTCAACATTTCGATCAATACTCAGTAGCGTGTCCTGAACCGAGTAGTAAATAACTATGATACTGGGGGCAACTTTCAAGACACCCACATCTCCCCACAGAGCCAGAAGATCATATCCCCTCAGAGTAATCATTAAGAAGATATCTTCAAATGTGCTCGTCCCGACAAAGACATGACTCCCCAACAGAGTTTACATCTTCGACACTATTATTTCTCCAACAAGTTGCTCTTCTTCAACATGGTCCATTTATATCTCTAAATCAGGGTACATCAAATTAATGATCATCCCCAAGCAGAAACCGTAAATCCCCAGCTGAACATCTTCAAAGATACAGAGATTTATTTTCTCAATCAAGACAACATGAATCATATTCACATATCACATGTCATAAACTTATTCATACAATTGCATACACGTTCATACATAATACATAAAACAGCGCGACAATTGCATACATAACATACGAGGTCCTCATTTATTTTGAGAATCCCGTCACACAAACACATTGCATGCATCATGACATGGCATAAAGAAAACTAACCTCTACTTTTCAGGATACCACTATCTCCATTTACAAGAGTTAAGTCGACACCTTTGACGGTTCCTTAACAATCTATTTTCAAGTATTAAGTCGATACCTTTGACGGTTCCTTAATATATCAAGAGTTAAGTCGACACCTTTGACGGTTCCTTAACGACACACTTCAGATATAAGTCGACACCTTTGACGGTTCCTTATACAATCTATCTACATATCTGAGTCGATACCTTTGACGGTGCCTCAATGATATGCTTCAAAGTTAAGTCGACACCTTTGACGGTTCCTTAACAACCCACATCAAGAGTTAAGTCGACACCTTTGACGGTTCCTTAACGACCTTTCAGAATTAAGTCGATACCTTTGACGGTTCCTTAATAAGTTAAGTCGACACCTTTGACGGTTCCTTAACGACATACTTCAGATATAAGTCGACACCTTTGACGGTTCCTTATACAATCTATCCGCATATCTGAGTCGATACCTTTGACGGTGCCTCAACAATATGCTTCGAATTTAAGTCGATACCTTTGACGGTTCCTTAAATAACCCAACACAGATTTGAGTCGATACCTTTGACGGTTCCTCAACATTCAAAAAAGGGAAGACAACAAAAGCAGAAATTTCGCAACAATCCATACTCCAACAACTACCAGATGGCATCTACAAGCCCATCTCCGACAAAAAGTCCCTACTGCAAACAGGGCAAATTTCTTGGTATTCTAGTGTTCAATCATCTTCCACCTTCAGATTCCGACTGGTATACAAACCACTCTACATCTTCAGGTTTAAGATAATTGAACAGGGGCAGCTGTCATACCCTAAAATTTGCCCACATATATTTACGACGGCCACTTTATTACGAATAAAAGTGATGGGGCGTTTGGTAAGAGTGTAAGGTTTGCGAGTGCGAGCTCCCGAGTTCAAATCCCATTTACTAACATTTTTTTTTATTTATTTATTTGGTTGCTAAATCTAGTTTCAATTTTAATTTTTTTCATTTATACTCCAAAATCAAAAAAATAAGTTTTTTAATAATTTAATTTTAATTTTCGTATTTATTAATTAAGCAATTTAAAAAAAAAATATATATTTATTACTTTTTGCCATTTTATGCACTTTTTAGTCAAAAAAATCCAAAATACAAAAAAATATTTGATTGGTTTTATTTAAGGACAGTTTTTATCAAAATAATTATAATTTGAATATCAAATCAAATTTGATTTTAAATTTTAATTATTATTGATTTTATCTTGTTTTAAGTTTAACCTAATTTTGTCTTATAAATACTAATCTTATTCTCTAACCTCGGGGACTAACAATTACAAACCCTTATTCTCTCCCATCACTCCTTTTTCACATAGCCTCTTCCATCTCTTTCACGACTAACAAAAAACACTAACTAATCCTAACCTAACCAACACATTACACATACTACACACACATAGTTTCCCCTACAATTTCTTCCACGAACAGTAACCCTTATACCAATTCCACACTAATATTTCACCAATTAAGCATTTATATGTTCACGCTAACAGCTTTCACACTAAGAGCATTTTTTTTACATGAACACAACACCTTTTCAGCGGCCCCGACAATTCCCGGAGACGCACGCAAATACAACTCAGTGCATTCCATATTCTTTTCAGCGGCCCCGACAATTCCCGGAGACGCACGCAAATACAACTCAGTGCATTCCATATTTGCAACCGTCCTGCAAATCTCTAACAGATTCATTATCTACAATTCAATTATAAACCATATCCCATAAACTTCCCGAATCATAAGTCATAAATTGATAACTCACAATTTTTTTGTTGTTTTTGTTTATAGGTACAACATCAATAAAACAACAATCTTGGAGGAAAGTGAAGAACAATCCTTAGCAGCAATTTCATATTTCAAAGTCGAAGAGCCTCGCACCACCGTTCCGGATTCGCAAAGCCACGAGGAATAATGGACCGAAACCCACGGACAACACAACTACACGCGAGCAACAACAACAACTCGCGATTGACTTCCGTCTTCATCAACGCCGACGAGATAGCGTTTCCGGCGAAACTACCATACTTGAGATTCAAAGGCACAAAGCTTAGAGAGAAGGAAGAGATTTGTTTTCGATCGAACCGCTCAGCCACCATGTAACGACGTAGATCGCAGTTCGCCACCAACCTCCGCAAACGGCGCCTCCGTGAGCGGCACCTCTTCCGTTCAGACCGAACTTCCACCGTCGATGCCCATCGATGAGGTACTGTTGATTTTTTCTTTGTGGATTTTGTAAGGTCATGTCTATTGATTGAATTTGAAAAAGCATGAATGAGAGTGAAAGAAAGTAGATCTAAAATCTAAGAGAACTTCACGAGAGAGATGAAGTTGTTTTGTTTGTTTTTGATGATATCACTCTCTCCTACCTTTATTCAAGTTTTATTTTAATTCAAATTAATTGTCTAATTTGCATTGGTCCTCCATAAATAATGAAAGAGTCAAAATTAATAACTTGTTTTCTTTTTGGTTTATTTAGTTTTTAGATGCAGCATGTTAAAGTGACGTCCCTAATACTAACAGCTTTTTTTTTATCTTCTATTTTCTTTCTTTTACAATTCATTTATTATTTTCTATCATTATTATTACCATTTAAAATAAATAATGTTAGGTATTTTTCTTTAGGCCTTAGACTCTCTTGCTAATTGGATTCCTTCCCTTAGTTGTATATGATTTAGGTTTGTTGGTTCAGTAGTTTGTTCTTTTTTTTTGTTTTTTTTTAACATAAAACGTCAAAAACAATAAAATACAAATATATTTTTCTTTTAGAATTAGTTTTTTTTTAATAATTAAAAATACTAAAAATATGTCTCTATTTGATAATTTTTCTTTAGAATTTGATTTGTTCATATTTTCTATATCTTTCATATCTCATTTTATACTTTAGTACTAACATTTTATTCTGATTGCGAGGCACTACCATCGTGAGCATTGAACTGTTTTACAGACATTCATAGCTTGCGCACGCATGCATGGATTAATCAAGGTTCCTCCGATCGCCAACCATATCAGATCAAATGCAAAGCTAAGTATATTTTCATTTATTTATTCATTCTTAAATTCTTTATATTCTTACTTTAGGGTTAATTTCGTTTGCCTCCGAACCGATAATGCACTCACCCCTCTTTGTTTATTCTTTCTTTTCCAATTTTCAGGGTTTGTCGAATGCCAAAGCTACGTCGTTGGTAACCCTAAACCTTATTTTATTTTATGGCTTTTATTATTACTTACGTCAAACCCTGTTAAGGGATCCGCTGGTTACAATTTCCCTTCCCCATTGTTATTGCTTTATATCAAACTGCGTGGTTAGTAATCCTAGGGAGTGCAAGTCTTGTTAATTGAATTAGCCTCACTAATTTACAAGATAATATAATTGAATATAATCACGTGATTGGTGCACACACGCACGCTTTTGGGTAACCCTCTCTGTTGCCTTGTTGCCTGTTGCCCTGTTGCCTGGTGTTTTTGCAGAATAAGCCAAGTCCCTCGAATACGAGGATACCTCAGCCATGTTGCCTCGATAAAAAGGTCACGACCCTAAATGATGCTGCCTTCGGTACACAAATATGACCTCGACCCTCGGAAGTTGCCTACGGAAAGAGGCTGAGGTATCTTCTGGCTGCCTACGAATAAGGCTTATTCTGATCCTTGCCTTAGACTACCTGCCCTCCTATGGCATGGGACAGTCTTATGGCAAAGGATGCTTCGACGACCCTTCAACCTCCAAACGAAAGGCTTCCTGCCCTCTTATGGCAAGGATAGACCCTTTCATTCTGAAAAGGCTAAAAAGAGACCTATCATCTGAGTTTAAGGTAATTGCCCCTAATTGCCTTGCAATGCTCATCTTTAATATTCTTTCTCACAATTCTTCGAAAACTGGCTACGCTCATTTACGAGCTAAAGTCCACTTTTTCTTTCATCTACTTTTTTCTAAAAAAACAAACGAGCAAGCAAAGCAATTAAGAGCCCATGGAAAACCATGGATGCAAAGGGTGCCTTACACCTTCCCTTTGCATAAATTACCCCCCGAACTCAGATTTCTTTAAAAGGTTTTTTTCTGTTTCTTTTAGCCTTTCCGATTTAGTTTGGATAAAATAAAAGTCGGTGGCGACTCTTGCTTACCGCGACATTCCGATAAAAAAAAAAAGTCAGTTCACCGTGTTACAACTTAACACAACTAATTTAAGAGACAAAAAATTATCAAGAGTGAAAAACCCAATTCAAACTCCCCTTCCTTGTATTTTCCTCACACCTTCAGGCCCTCTTCTGTAGCCTAGACAGTACTACCCCTTCTTGTTAAGGCGAATTTCTTGCTTCATTGATGCCTTCTCCACTACGTTCTAGTCATGGGATTTTCCCTATGTAATTCTTTGAAATGTAAGAGTATTTCTTGGATGTATGTGAGTTGTCTTGGTATGAAGATCCCACACCAACTTCAACCATCTTCCACTTGCCTCTATTAGCCATTGATTTCCTAAAGTTTGAATCCACTCTTTAGAGGGGAAACTGGAAGGAGGGACTTATGTCCTGCCTTAAAGGGATCTCTGAGGCACTCCTCTCTTTGTCGAAGACAATTTTTTTCTTGTCAACACCCGCCTTAATCTAATACTTGTAAATATGTTCGACTGTGGATTCATTAGGGCCATATTGGCCTTCATCACCTTCAGCTTCCCTTGGAGGGGGTGTTCGACAAGCAGTGCATTATTAGGCATTAGCATTAGTGGCGCTTGGGGAGGTCCAAAGAAGTCGATAATCCTACCCATTTGATGGGCTAATTGTGGGTAACTCTTGTTTGTGTTATGAATAAATGGATTGAACCCAGTGCATATTTTGTTGTGTAAGTATCTTTACCATCTCGTGGTTACTTTTGTTCATTTGTTGTCTCATGGACTTGAGGGAATTTTTCATTCAGGTTGGCATACTTGGAGGGGTGTAACACCTGAGACCGAAGAGGGCGAGGAGTGATCTCCAAATTCACATCGAAATGAGAGAGATTCTGAGGATGTGCAGGGATGGGACTACATGGTTAAAGGAAGACTTATAAGGATTGATTGGTACTACATATACTGATAAGATGCATCTTCTTTTCGGTAGCCTGACAAATAAGAAGTCCATAGTTAAGAAGGCTTGGCTTGGAGTAGTATTTGGATGGGTGACCTTCTGGGAAGTTTTCTAAAAAGAGTGTGAGTGAGGAAAAAGCATGTTAAAAAGACCCGTGTTGGTTTGTGAGGTCAGTCAGTAATTCTGAAAGCAGACTGGGGCGTTACAAGGGGCATATCCAATCCCTCCTTGTGGTTGTGCCATTTGACCAGGGATACTAATGGTAGATCCTGGCGCCAAATATGGACTCATGGGCGACGCTATCGTCACAACATTATTTACAAACGTCGAAGCATGGATTTGCAAACCTTACATCGTGGAAGTAGGCATGCCATATGGATACTCTCTAGTAACTAAAGGTAGTGTACAACTTGGGACATAAGGGGGTCTAGGGTCCCCTACAACATCCTGAGTGACCCGGGGGTAGTTGGGATATTCCTTACTGGGGGTAATGAAATGACCACTGCAGATAATAACGTCAAAGTCGTTACTGGGCTAAAGATTGGTCCGGTTATGCCAACGAGATTTGATGTCCCTGTTGTACCCACAATCGATGTGACCGGTGGTTTTGCTTCTAAAGGATTATGTTAGGGAAGGGAAGCTTTCTTTGGATGATTCATTTCACCCAAAGTCCTACCACTTCTCAAACGCATAAAAATCCTGACATCGAAAGTGTTTTCATGTAAAAAAACAACAATATAGTAAAATGTAGCACTTTATTGTAAAATTTATAAAAATTTGCCCAATGATTCCACTGGGCGTGCCAATTTGTTTATATGAGTTTTTAGCAAACAATCACGAGTTTACTTTGCTTGTGAGATTAACTCGAAAAATATCGGAAGCATTCTATATGAAACACATGTATAAGAAAGAGTGTGTACGAATTGAATGTAAAGGTTTGTATAAAAACAAAGTAACCACAAACTTTAACAACTAAAATGTTTGGATGAAAGTAATAAGCAAATAGTGCAATAAATGACATTAAACAAAGTGTTTCAATTAAGGAAACATAGAGACAATGAAAAGACGGGACGCATACTCTTACATGTTCTTCACAAACTATTTCTCTCTTTGACTCGGGTATTCCAGATCTATAGAAAAATATTAGAATTTTGTAACCTTAATTACAATCCATGATTCGACTATCTATACTAGTATAAAGATAATAATCTCTGATAGTTTTACTCTTAATAGAAAGACACGTATCAAGAACATTCAATTTAATCCTTTGAAGTACTTCCACGTTGTCGGGCTTTGTAATTGCTGAAAAAACCATTATCCAATGTTCGTAATTACTCCAAGCAACTAACTGCCTCTCAAAAATATCTCATTTGTATCTCGTCGAAGCATCTCTTCTTTTGACTTATCCTTAGATTTAGAAAATATACTAAGCCTTTGCTAACTAGTGACTCTGTCGAAACCAACCATCCTGTCGAAACTCTTTTCAACATTTTGGACATGTTTATAGGAGTTAGTGATCCTTATCTTGTGGATGTGTTTTTGATATTCTTCCAAATTATTTCTCCTCATGCTAGTCAAAGCTCCTTTCGTCGACACGACTGCTCTTGTTGAAGCTTCTCAATAAATGCTTCCTAACACTCAGCATTTCCTCAATGTAAATGGTTTTGACTTTTCTTTAGCTGGAGTTTCCAGGCTAACAATATGACATTCAAAATCAATGATTTAGGCAAACTAAAATACTTCTTAGGTATTGAAGTTTCACATTCATGGGAGGGCATTTCTCTATGCCAAAGGAAATATTGTCTTGAATTCTTGGAAGAATCATGTTTCATAGATTCCAAACCTGTTTTGACACCATCTGATATTGCAATCAAACTACAACAAGACTCCAATGATCCATAATTAGACATTTGTGCATATCGATAGCTTGTAGGAACACTGTTATATTTGAATGCAACAAGACCAACATTTTGTACTCAACAATTGAGCCAATTTCTGTCATCCCCCGTTATCACTCACTTCAATGCAGTATGTACAGTTATTAAGTATCTCAATACATGCCCATATCGAGGTATCATGTTTCATAGAAATTCACATATTCAATTGAATGGATATTCATATGCAAACTAGGTAAGATGTGTTAATACTCGAAGATTCATATCAGGTCAATGTTTCTTCCTTGGCAAGTCATTAACTTCATGGAAAACTAAGAAGCAACTAAAAGCCTCAATATCATCATCTGAAGCAGACTATCATGTACTTGTAGCAGCAACTTGTGAATTGCACTAGTTGTTTTACCTGCCATTTATTGTGACAATCAGAGTGCCTTGCATATTGCAACTAATCTAGTTTTTGATCGCGACTTTGCGTGTCTATTAGTCGGGATAACTGCAAGTGCACAGTCGTGTCGTGTAGTTTTAAAAGATATCGAATCCACAGGGACTATAAATCGACCTACCGTTATCTAAAGTTACTGAAGGATAGAAAAACACTTAGAAAGGGGGGGATTGAATAAGTGTGACTTTAAATCTTGGGCGATAAAAATAAATTGCACAATTATTTTTATCCTGGTTCGCTGTTAACGAAGCTACTCCAGTCCACCCCCGCAGAGATGATTTACCTCAACCTGAGGATTTAATCCACTAATCGCACGGATTACAATGGTTTTCCACTTAGTCCGCAACTAAGTCTTCCAGAGTCTTCTGATCACACACTGATCACTCCAGGTACAACTGCTTAGATACCCTCTAAGACTTTTCTAGAGTCTACTGATCAACACGATCACTCTAGGCTTAGTTCACTCCTAAGACTTCCCTAGAGTATTCTGATCAACACGATCACTCTAGTTACAAACTGCTCAGCCAACTGCTAAGACTTCCTAGAGTATTCTGATCACACGATCACTCTAGTTCCTTACAACTTAATGTAATCTATTCAAGAGTTTACAAATGCTTCTTAAAAGCGATAATCACAACTGTGATATTTCTCTTATCGTTTAAGCTTAATCTCACTAAAATATTACAACAGCAATGTAGTGAGTTGATGAAGATTCTGAGCTTTGATTGAACAGCGTTTCAGCAAGTTTGATATTCACAGAATAGATGTAGAAATTGGTAACCTTGCTTCTCATCAGAACTTCATATTTATAGGCGTTGAGAAGATGACCGTTGAATGCATTTAATGCTTTGCGTGTTCCGTACAGCATTGCACTTAATGTTATACGCTTTTGTCAACTACCTCGAGCCTTGTTCACGCTGTGTCTACTGACGTAGCCTTTAGTAGCTTTTAACGTTCCTTTTGTCAGTCAGCGTAGTCTGCCACCTGTACTTCCTTCTGATCTGATGTTTGTGAATACGACGTTTGAATATCATCAGAGTCAAAACAGCTTGGTGCATAGCATCTTCTGATCTTCTGACCTTGAAGTGCTTCTGAGCGTGATACCATCTTCTGATCTTCAGTGCTTCTGATCTCATGTTCTTCTGATGCTTCCATAGACCCATGTTCTGATTCTGCTTCGACCATCTTCTGATGTCTTGCCAGACCATGTTCTGATGTTGCATGCTGAACCATTTGAGATACAACTTCTGAGCGCTGAATTATGCGTACTCTTTATATATATATTTCCTGAAAGGGAAATTGCATTGTATTAGAGTACCATATTATCTTAAGCAAAATTCATATTATTGTTATCATCAAAACTAAGATAATTGATAAGAACAAATCTTGTTCTAACAATCTCCCCCTTTTTGATGATGACAAAAACATATATAAATGATATGAATTTGCGATCAGAAAGAGTAGACGGCAAAAGACAAATTACACAGCTATAGCATAAGCATATGAATATGTCTCCCCCTGAGATTAACAATCTCCCCCTGAGATAAATAATCTCCCCCTGAAATAAATACTCGAAGAACTTTGATAAAAGACTTCCCTGATTATTTCGGTAGAGACGATCATATAAGCTTCTGCCTTCAGAGAATTCATAGCTTCTGACTTCTGCTTCCATTGGACAGCTTCAGAACTTGAATTTCTTTAGATCCTTAGAACACTCACAGCTTCTGATTCCTGCTTCCATCGTGGACAGCTTCAGAACTTGAATTTCTTTGATCTTCAGAACATTCACAGCTTCTGACTTCTGCTTCCATTCAGGACAGCTTCAGAACTTGAATTTTCTGGATCTTTTTAGAACATTCACATCTTCTGATTTCTGCTTCCCTCGGATAGCTTCAGAACTTTGAATGTCTACCAACATCACTTCATGCTAGATTTGTATCAGAACATTGTTGAATGTACCAGAGCATCATCAGAGCATCTCTACATCCTGAAATGTTACAGAACAAAAACTAAACGACAAAAGTCAGCACGAACGAGTTAGAACATAAAATGTATGTTTGAACACATTATATGTATCAGAGCCATATAGGCTGAAATAATGTATCAGAGCAAATAATGTATCAGAGCCATAACATTATATGTATCAGAGCAAATAGAATTTTGTCAGAACAGGATAGACAATGATATTCAAATTCTATTATCAGTGCTTCTGATTCATTCTTCTTTCTTGCTTCTGATCTCTGAAGCTTGACAGCACTCAGCTTGCTTCAGTTTCCATGGTTTTGCTTCTTGTGTTTGCTTCTGAAGATTCACTTCACTTCTCTGTACCTGCAAAACACTTAAACCATGTAGAACTTGCAGTTCTTGTTAGTGAATGTGTGGGAGCCTTTACCCAGCAACTGATAGATTAATCAAATCATTTATCATTTATCTTCTCCCCCTTTTGTCATAACATCAAAAAGAATATTTTTTTAAAAAAAAATCAGATGCATAAAACGACAAAAGAAAACATTTACTGGAATGTAAATCAAAGAAACTTTTTCATTGATAATCAAAAAGGTTTACAAGACAGGAATGCAGGAAAACAGAGAGATAGGAAACCAAAAACCATTTTGAAGAGTATTTAAAAAGAAATAAAATGAAACGAATGATGAATAGCATTTAATGTTACGTGACGTGAGGAGAGATAATAAAGACAAATGAGGTGACTAGCACAGTTACCTATGGTCGGCGTCCCTTCAACTGCACGCGCGCTTATCCATGAATAGTAACGACAGGTTTACCATCCCGAGATAAAACGTAACAGCTGTTTTGCTTTAAAAGAGGTTCTGAGTCAACTTAGACAATGAAACGTTAGTAATAACCGAATCATAATTTCTAAAAGATTTCAATCAGAACTTCTGACAAGAAAAATGTTCCACATTCATTTCAGAAGATACTCATACATGAGAACTTCTCATCTTCTCATTCTGGGCATAAATCCATACTGATGTTCTTCAGAATGAACTTAAACCTATCTTCAGCCAGGGGTTTTGTAAAGATATCAGCCCATTGATGGTCTGTATCAACAAAGTTTAAAGATATGACACCCTTCTGAACATAGTCCCTTATGAAATGATGTTTAATCTCAATATGTTTAGCTTTTGAATGAAGAATAGGATTCTTAGATAAACATATAGCAGAAGTATTATCACAGAATATAGGAATGTTACTCTCAGATATCTGATAATCTTCTAACTGACTCTTCATCCAGAGCATCTGTGTACTACAACCAGCAGCAGCTACATATTCTGCTTCTGTCGTTGATAGAGCAATAGTTGCTTGCTTCTTGCTGTACCAGGAGATCAAATGACTTCCAAGAAATTGGCAACTTCCTGAAGTACTTTTTCTTTCAATTCTATCTCCAGCATAATCAGCATCGCAGAATCCTACTAAGTTGTATTCTTTAGATTTTCTGTAAACTAAGCCAACATTAGTAGTACCTTTCAGATACCTTAGAATTCTCTTAACAGCAGTTAAATGAGATTCTCTAGGATCTGATTGGAATCTAGCACACAAACAAACACTGAACAGAATGTCAGGTCTAGAAGCAGTCAGATATAGAAGAGATCCAATCATACCTCTGTATAACTTCTGATCTACCTTCTTACTTACCTCATCCTTACCTAGGATGCATGTTGGATGCATAGGAGTTTTGGCTTCTTTGCAGTCCAGAAGATTAAACTTCTTTAGAAGTTCCTTCACATACTTGGTTTGGTGAACATATGTTCCTTCTGATGTTTGATTTATTTGTATTCCAAGGAAATACTTGAGTTCTCCCATCATGCTCATTTCAAACTCAGCCTGCATAGACTCAGCAAACTCCTTTCCAAGTGTAGCATTAGATGTTCCAAAAATAATATCATCTACATATATTTGACAAATTAAAATATCCTTTTCAAAGGTTTTACAAAAGAGAGTAGTGTCCACTTTTCCTCTAGTGAAACCATTATCTAGAAGGAAAGAACTTAAGCGTTCATACCAAGCTCTGGGAGCTTGCTTCAATCCATATAATGATTTCTTTAGTTTAAACACATGATTCGGAGACATAGAGTCTTCAAAACCAGGAGGTTGATGGACATAAACTTCTTCATCTATATAACCATTTAAGAAGGCACTCTTAACATCCATTTGATAGAGAGTGATGTTATGTTGAGTGGCAAAAGAAATTAATAGACGAATAGATTCTAACCTGGCCACTGGTGCAAAGGTTTCTGTATAATCAATCCCTTCTTGCTGACTATAACCCTGAGCCACCAGTCTGGCTTTGTTTCTTACCACTTCACCTTTCTCACTGAGCTTGTTTCTGAAGACCCATTTTGTACCAATTATATTGAATCCATCTGGTCTAGGAACAAGATCCCAAACATCATTCCTTGTAAACTGATTCAGTTCTTCTTGCATAGCAATTATCCAGTCTGGATCTTCTAGAGCATGATCAACAGAAGTTGGCTCGATCAAAGATACAAGACCTAATTGACAGTCTGCATTGTTCTTAAGGAATGCTCTTGTTCTGATTGGATCATCCTTCTTTCCAAGAATGACATCTTCTGAATGACCAGAGATGAGTCTGGATGATCTTCTGACAGATGGTTCTTCAGAAATGCTTAGATCCTCCAGAGAAGCTGATACTTGATCTTCTGGTTCTTTGCTTCTGAGGAGCTCTGCTTCTGATGCGTTGCTTCTTGGCTCAACAACTTTTGATATATCAATATCACAATCTGCAAAATTATCAGACTGCTTTGGTTTTTCAGAACCAAGCTTATCATCAAACCTGATATTGATTGATTCTTCTACAACCAATGTTTCAGTATTGTATACTCTGTAGCCTTTTGAGCGTTCAGAATATCCAAGAAGGAACCACTTTTGAGCTTTGGAATCAAACTTACCAAGATGATCTTTAGTGTTCAGAATAAAGCATACACATCCAAAAGGATGGAAATATGAAATGTTGGGCTTTCTATTCTTCCACAATTCATAAGGAGTCTTATTTAGAATAGGTCTGATAGAGATTCTATTCTGAATATAGCATGCAGTGTTTATTGCTTCTGCCCAGAAATGCTTAGCCATATTGGTTTCATTGATCATGGTTCTGGCCATTTCTTGCAGAGTCCTATTCTTTCGTTCTACAACCCCATTTTGCTGTGGAGTTCTAGGACAAGAGAAATCATGGGCAATACCATTCTCTTTGAAGAATTCTTCAAAGGATCCGTTCTCAAATTCACCACCATGATCACTTCTGACCTTTATGATTTTACACTCTTTTTCAGATTGAATCTGAATGCAGAAATCAAAGAACACTGAATGAGTCTCATCCTTGTGTTTTAAGAATTTTACCCAAGTCCAGCGGCTATAATCATCTACAATGACTAATCCATATTTCTTTCCTCTGACAGATGCTGTTTTGACTGGTCCAAACAGATCAATGTGCAAGAGTTCTAATGGCCTTGAGGTAGAAACAACATTCTTAGACTTGAATGCAGGTTTGGAGAACTTGCCCTTCTGACATGCTTCACAAAGAGCATCTGATTTGAATTTCAGATTAGGAAGTCCTCTGACCAGATTCAGTTTGTTAATCTGAGAAATCTTTCTCAAACTAGCATGACCTAATCTTCTGTGCCAGACCCACTGCTCTTCAGAAACAGACATAAGACAGGTCACCTTCTGACTCATAAGATCTTGCAGATCTGTCTTATAAATGTTGTTCTTCCTCTTGCCTGTAAATAGGATTGAGCCATCCTTCTGATTTACAGCCTTGCAAGACTTTTGATTAAAGATTATATCATAACCATTGTCACTCAATTGACTGATAGATAAGAGGTTATGAGTTAATCCTTCTACAAGAAGTACATTAGAAATGGAAGGAGAGTTACCAGACTTTATAGATCCAGAGCCAATTATCTTGCCCTTCTGATCTCCTCCAAACTTGACTTCTCCTCCAGACTTAAGCACCAGGTCTTGGAACATAGACCTTCTTCCTGTCATGTGTCGTGAGCATCCAGAGTCCAGGTACCATGACATGTTGTGCTTTGTCCTTCTTGCAGCCAAGGATATCTGCAATAGGAATAATCTTGTCCTTAGGTACCCACATTTTCTTGGGTCCTTTCTTGTTAGATTTTCTCAAGTTCTGATTGAACTTGGGTTTAACATTATAAGCAATAGGAGGAACAGCATGATAATTTTTAATGTGAGTTTCATGATATTTCCTAGGTTGTGTCACATGCTTCTTGGTGTGTGTTATGTGAAAACTTTGAGCATGTGAAGTGTGCCTAATATCATGAGAGTGGCCATACTTGAACTGATCATACAATGGCTTGTATGTAATTTTCATTTCATCAACAGGTTCAAGTTTGTATGGGGTTTCACCCTCATAACCAATGCCAACTCTTTTGTTTCCAGATACGGCATATATCATAGAAGCTAGCTGAATTCTGCCAATACTTCTAGATAAGAACTTCCTGAAACTTAAATCATATTCTTTCAGAATATGGTTTAGACTAGGAGTGGATTTTTCTGAATCAGAAGGAGATCCAACATTATTGGATAATTTTAAAAGTTTTTCTTTTAATTCAGAATTCTCCAACTCAAGCTTCTTTGTTTCAAATTCAAATTGCTTTTTCAGCTTTTTGTATTTGAGACTAATCTGAGACTTGAGTTCCAGAAGTTCAGTTAGACCGGAAACTAACTCATCTCTAGTAAGTTCAGAAAATACCTCTTCAGAATCTGATTCTGATGTAGATTCTGATCCGTCATCTTCTGTCGCCATCAGCGCACAGTTGGCCTGCTCATCTTCTGAATCATCTTCTGACTCATCCCAGGTTGCCATAAGACCTTTCTTCTTATGAAACTTTTTCTTGGGACTTTCCTTCTGAAGATTTGGACATTCATTCTTGTAGTGTCCAGGCTCATTGCATTCATAGCACATGACCTTCTTCTTGTCAAATCTTCTTTCATCAGAAGATTCTCCACGTTCAAATTTCCTTGAACTTCTGAAGCCTCTGAACTTCCTTTGCTTGGTCTTCCAGAGTTGATTTAGCCTTCTGGAGATCAGGGACAGTTCATCTTCTTCTTCAGATTCTGATTCTTCAGGATCTTCTTCTCTGGCCTGAAAAGCGTTAGTGCATTTCTTGATATTTGATTTTAATGCAATAGACTTACCTTTCTTTTGAGGCTCATTTGCGTCCAGCTCTATTTCATGACTTCTCAAGGCGCTGATAAGTTCTTCCAGAGAAACTTCATTCAGATTCTTTGCAATCTTGAATGCAGTCACCATAGGACCCCATCTTCTGGGTAAGCTTCTGATGATCTTCTTTACGTGATCAGCCTTGGTGTATCCCTTGTCAAGAACTCTCAATCCAGCAGTAAGAGTTTGAAATCTTGAAAACATCTTTTCAATGTCTTCATCATCCTCCATCTTGAAGGCTTCATACTTCTGGATTAAGGCAAGAGCTTTTGTCTCCTTGACTTGAGCATTTCCTTCATGAGTCATTTTCAAGGACTCATATATGTCATAGGCCGTTTCCCTGTTAGATATCTTCTCATACTCAGCATGAGAGATAGCATTCAGCAAAACAGTTCTACATTTATGATGATTCCTGAAAAGCTTCTTTTGATCATCATTCATTTCTTGCCTTGACAGCTTCACGCCACTGGCATTTACTGGATGTTTGTAACCATCCATTAGAAGATCCCATAGATCACCATCTAGACCCAGAAAGTAACTTTCCAGTTTATCTTTCCAGTATTCAAAGTTTTCACCATCAAATACCGGCGGTCTAGTATAACCATTGTTACCGTTGTATTGCTCAGCAGAGCCAGATGTAGATGCAGGTGTAGATGTAGACTTTTCACTTTCATCAACCATCTTTTAAATGAAGCGTTTTTCTCTTCCTGAATCTTTTCTAAACACGGTTAAGTGCTTGCACCTTAGAACCGGCGCTCTGATGCCAATTGAAGGATAGAAAAACACTTAGAAAGGGGGGGATTGAATAAGTGTGACTTTAAATCTTGGGCGATAAAAATAAATTGCACAATTATTTTTATCCTGGTTCGCTGTTAACGAAGCTACTCCAGTCCACCCCCGCAGAGATGATTTACCTCAACCTGAGGATTTAATCCACTAATCGCACGGATTACAATGGTTTTCCACTTAGTCCGCAACTAAGTCTTCCAGAGTCTTCTGATCACACACTGATCACTCCAGGTACAATTGCTTAGATACCCTCTAAGACTTTTCTAGAGTCTACTGATCAACACGATCACTCTAGGCTTAGTTCACTCCTAAGACTTCCCTAGAGTATTCTGATCAACACGATCACTCTAGTTACAAACTGCTCAGCCAACTGCTAAGACTTCCTAGAGTATTCTGATCACACGATCACTCTAGTTCCTTACAACTTAATGTAATCTATTCAAGAGTTTACAAATGCTTCTTAAAAGCGATAATCACAACTGTGATATTTCTCTTATCGTTTAAGCTTAATCTCACTAAAATATTACAACAGCAATGTAGTGAGTTGATGAAGATTCTGAGCTTTGATTGAACAGCGTTTCAGCAAGTTTGATATTCACAGAATAGATGTAGAAATTGGTAACCTTGCTTCTCATCAGAACTTCATATTTATAGGCGTTGAGAAGATGACCGTTGAATGCATTTAATGCTTTGCGTGTTCCGTACAGCATTGCACTTAATGTTATACGCTTTTGTCAACTACCTCGAGCCTTGTTCACGCTGTGTCTACTGACGTAGCCTTTAGTAGCTTTTAACGTTCCTTTTGTCAGTCAGCGTAGTCTGCCACCTGTACTTCCTTCTGATCTGATGTTTGTGAATACGACGTTTGAATATCATCAGAGTCAAAACAGCTTGGTGCATAGCATCTTCTGATCTTCTGACCTTGAAGTGCTTCTGAGCGTGATACCATCTTCTGATCTTCAGTGCTTCTGATCTCATGTTCTTCTGATGCTTCCATAGACCCATGTTCTGATTCTGCTTCGACCATCTTCTGATGTCTTGCCAGACCATGTTCTGATGTTGCATGCTGAACCATTTGAGATACAACTTCTGAGCGCTGAATTATGCGTACTCTTTATATATATTTCCTGAAAGGGAAATTGCATTGTATTAGAGTACCATATTATCTTAAGCAAAATTCATATTATTGTTATCATCAAAACTAAGATAATTGATAAGAACAAATCTTGTTCTAACAGTTACTATGTAAAGCTAAGGCTAATGATATTTGGTTTTTTTATAAATGGGGAAACTAAAATCTTAAATCTAGGTAAAATATAATAACAAACGGATATCAGTATGTATTTCATCTAACTTAGGTGATCCGAAGTTCCATTGGCCAGATTCTAATTAAATCAAAGATCTTTACTAACTATGTTATTTAAAAGTCCTCCTCTCAAACTCTCGCTCTATTGATTCAGACTACGATCCTAACTCTTAATGTACGCTTTCGCCATCCCACCAGATTTAGAAACGCTTTTTGAAAACAACGTAATTAATAAAATGCTTGTTTTATGAAGTTGTTATCTACTTAAATCTCCTAATCTCAAACTCTCGCTCTGTTGACTCGGAACATGCTAATATCCCTTACGTACGCTTTCGCCATCCCGCGCGGGTATAAAAACATTTTTTGAAAATAAATAAGTTCTAATTAGTTTTAATACGCTTTCGCCATCCTTAAAACTAATGTCCTATGTCTACTATCCAGTTAAAGATCTCAAACTTTCGCTCTATTGATTTTAACCTTTGACCGTCTTAACCCCTCAAACTTTCGCTCTATTGGTTTTAAGACTTACTAATTAAATTAGACATACAAACCAAAAACAAGTGATAATTAATAAAACATAATTAAGCCAATTTAATTCGGATCCCTACGGTTAAATTACTTTACATACCGACATCTAAATAAATTAGCCAGACATACTTAAAGAAACAAACATGAAATTATAATTATTAAACATGGAATTATAATTATTAAACATGAAATTATAATTACTAACCATATTATAATAATAATGATAAAACAATATTATAAGAACATAAAACTAAAATAATTGCAAATAAATAAACCTGGAAGTAAAGCAGACGAAATAAACTTGAATTAAATTGCGAACAAAACAAATCTTGAAACTTGAATGAAGCTTTGAAATAATGTCGGCAAGATTGTGATCCAAGAGTACATAAATTGTAGGCCTAAAACTAATGGTGTGGTAGTTCCTCAATGTGAGAAACTACCACTTTTACAAAGTGATAATATATGCCTAAAACTATGAACAGCGCTTCCACGCCTAAAACTTGGATACTCTCAAATGAATGCTCAGCCTCTATTTATAGGGAATGGAAAATGGAAGTTCCTTTCAGCATCATGTGAGAAGTAGTGGAGATCATGCGTGGGAAGTTGAGAAAATATAGGAAGACTTGGAATTGCCCACTAAATTAATGGAGAAAGTGGCGGGGTCCACGTACTTTTGGAGACGGGCGTCTCTTAGTGGGCTTGGAGCTTGGGGACGTGGCAGTGGACTGGAGACGGGCGTCTCCACTTTTTGGGGAGAGCCTTTGAACGACTTGAGACGTGCGTCTCAAGTGGAGAAGATCTAGAAGGCAGCTGGAGACGTGCGTCTCCTTTTGGTGAGGTGGCATAGAGACGTTGGAGACGTGCGTCTCCACGTGCTGGAATGACTTGGGCCACGCGCAATTGGCTTCTTCGTGGGCTGGACTTGTAGTTTGCTCAATTGGGCCTTCTTTGCACCCCTTTATTGCTACAGCACCCCTTTTCCATCTTTTAGGCACAAATAGTAGTGATTTTAGCTCCATTTCTTTCCTTTTCACAAATAGTCCTCAAAACGAACATAAAACCTAAAACAATGAAAATACCAGCATAATACCAACATGAAGCAACATAATTAAGATAAAATAGGGAAATAATATATGTAAATCAAGCCAAATATGTGATACATTTTCGTGTTATCAGTTTTCCGTAAAAAAAATAAAGCACTTGGAGATTAATTGTCACATTGTGAGGGAGAAACAAAGTGAAGGACATTATCTAAAGATTAACTAACATATTTCTTCACTAAAGCATTGCATCCTCAACCATTCAATACACTTTTTACTAAGTTAAAGATGGTAGATATATACAGCCTTCAACTTGTGGGAGGATATTAAAACATAAAGAAGAAAATAGCAAAGCCATGAAGCATGTTAAAGGATAAAGTGAATAAGAGATATGATGATCTTGTAGATTCATTAACCAACTTCTATTTTTCACTTAGAGGTAGTCAGAAACTTGTTAGGGTTGTTAGTTGCAATCAAATATATCATATGGTGTAATAGGGTCAATGCAATAGGATTTTTATTTTCAATATCATGTTCATTTCGAGTCGTTTCGATTATTGAATACAGGAAAGATATTCCTACAAAATTGACAACTACACCGTACTTTTATTCGTTTTGATTCTTATAATTATATTTAATAATTATTTTTTACTTTTTTAAATACATAATTAACACATGTACTTGTTATATGTTACATGGTGTAAGAATACGGTCTAACAATTAAGTGTAAGAATAGCAAGTCTATATTGAATAACACCTCATATATCAATTTTTTATACTTCTTAAATTCATCCTCTTAAAACTTTAAAGAACCCAAATAATATAGTATTGGGTGTTATCAAAATACATTACTAAAAAAAACTTTTTTTATAGGTAGCGAGAGGTGGATTGATTTTTTTTTTTTTAATGAAATCCACTCAACAATTTACTCTACCTATCTCCTCTATCTAGTTCATGGACTTATCCATTCACTCAATATATATTACTATAACCACAACTCTTAGATACCCAAAAAAAAAGACGCAAATGATGTTATCAAAATATAAATATTAAATCAAAAGACGGAAAAAGGACATTATTAACCAAAAAAATGCAGAAGAACAAGCCACTTGATCTGTATAAAGTATAAACTCACATAATATTAATGTTAATATTCAATCTATATCATCATTGAAATTACACTGAGTTATTGCATTTAGACTTGATTGTTATTAAAAATGGAGAAAAAAACATTAAATCTATCATTTAAAACATGGTTATATACACAGAAAATTAAAGAGTGATTTGGTTTACTCTACAACCACTTAATATTGAAGACACTAGCTAGGTTAAAGGTAACAATGATTTTCTACAAATGGGACAATTGAAATGAAACCTAAGCCATGGATCAAGACAAGCAGCATGAAAAAGATGACCACAATTAGGAAGCAACCTCAACATGTCACTTTCTTTATAGTCCCCTAAACAAATAGAACAACTTGAAGTTGAAGAGCCACCTATATTCTTCTGAATTTCAGAGTATAATAGCTTCGGTTGTTCTTCAAATTTTGTGCTCCTATGACGACCAAGTCCTTGTTCCATGGTTGAGTCTTCTTGATGATGTAGTGGAAAACCAGACAAAATATTGAGCACGCTTCGATTTTGTGACATACGAAGTCGAACACAAGCAACAACTATTGTAAGAATCAAGAATACAAGACCAAATACAAATGTTAGAAGATATTTGAACCCATTTGCATCAGAACCGTCGTTGCTGTTGCTGTTGTTGTTCATCTTTTGGATGAGAATTTGGAGTTGGAATTTGGAAGGTTGTTTAACCATTGCTGAGCAATTATTGCACATAGTTTAACTTCATAGTCAACGTTCATTATATCCTTTTCACGCTTACCAAAAAATATACGATGTCTTTTTCAAAATTTATTTCATTCTCGTATAATAAACAATATTGTATTTTAAATTTATTTTAGGCTTATCTTTATGTGTTGCGTATGGCTCGACCAAAGCATGCGAATCCATGAAAACGACTTCTATTATTCTGTGAAGATATTTTTTTCGCTTTTATATTTTAAAATAAGTGTTAATTTTGTTTTCTTATGAAAAGTATTTAGAGTTAGTAAATTAATGCGATGGAAAGTTTTAGGTTAGGAATAAGAAATGAAAGATGAGGTATTGAAGTTCTGTCTTGTTATAGTAAATTTGTACTTTCGATAGGTAGAGAGTGGTAAGATTAACAGTCTAATGTTTAAGTTGGTGAAAGAAATCAGAAGTATGTATGAGTTAGAATCGATTTTAATATCTGAGTATTCTTGAGCATTTTACGATGAGATCTCAATTGTTGGTATTGTAGTTCGCAGTTTCTAATTTGGTAGATCGCACGGTCTAGTGGAAATGCATATAGGAAGCTCTTGGACCAGTCCCTTCTTTTTTTTGCTACTTATAAATTCAAGGAACTCTTATTCTTCTTCTTCATATGCGGTTTCTTCTAATGTTGCTATTTTCTCACAAAGTTCTTCATCCTCGATCAATTCCTTCCTAATTTTTCAACATGTGAGATCTCAATTTTTCTTTTTTTCAACATAAAACCCTGATTCTCCTTTCTTTCATTCTTGATTTCTTTATTAGGGTTTATGGGGTAGACATCCAAGGATCCTAGTTTGTCTATTTTTCATTATGGGACCTCACTACTAGAAAATTCGCTTTTAGTGACCGATTTAGTGACCAAAAAATTTTGGTCACTGTAGTGACCGAATTAGACACCGAAATATGATATTCATGAGCCAATCATAATAGGTCACTAAATCGGTCACTAAAATACATTAGCCACCGATTTAGAGACCAAAATTTAGTGACCGAAATTTCAGTCACTGTAGTGACCGAATTAGCCACCAAAATTTGATATTCATGAGCAAATTTTAAGAGGTCACTAAATCGGTCACAAAAAATATTTTTTTTATGCAATTTAATTTATATATATAAATTAGAGACCGAAATTTCGGTCACTAATATTTATTGTTTTTTTATTTATTTTTAATCCTCTTTATTATATTATTATTTCCTTTCCATTTTTTTAAAGATTTTAATTTTCTTTCAATTTTTATTTTTTAATAAAATTTTCATATTTTTTATTGTTTTAACCTGTAATATATTTGTAAAAAACTATATGTATATATGTTTAAATATAAAATATAACAATAGATGTAAAGTGGTGTAGTGGTAAGTTCTTCTTAAAATATGCGGAGGTCACAAGTTTGATTCCTAGGTATCACAACTTTTGATTTTATTTTATGAAAAAGAACACTAAAATCGGTCACTAAATCGGTCACTGAATCCGGTCACATATTCGGTCTCTAAATTTCGGTCACTAAATTCGTCGCAAATGCTTAGCGACTAGCACTTTTTCAACCGAAAAATAATGGTCACTAAATCGGTCACTAAACGTTTTAGTGACCGATTTTTAAGCATTTTCGGTCTCTAATTCGGTCACTAAAAGCGAATTTTTTAGTAGGGCCTTCTAAAGAATGGAGGGTGATTCTCCGTGAGGAAGCAGTAAATTTGGCAGGTGCTTTATACCCCTCCATGAGTGCCTATTCTCCTTTATGGGAGTGCAGGTCTTGGGAATCATGTATGGGTGATTAACCATTATCCTAAAGGGAAAGTTTTTGATAAATCTGGCCATGGAGGAGATAAGGCGAAACCGTACCTCTCGCACTCCGGTTGGGCGTAATATGGTCTTCCACACTCCACGGATTAATCCTCTGTTTCAATGATTTCGAGGTTGACATACTTAACCACTTATTAATTTCCCCTTCGCAATTACATTCGGTGACCTAGGCCTATATCAAAGTCTTCTAGTATTTGTGTGAATACAAGAAGGGGGTGCCGACTACTTCGTTATTATTAGACTTACCTTAAAGCTTGGTGCAACTTTGTTGACTGAGCTTGAGGTCAAGGTCTGATTTCTCTTAGGAAATGCACTGAAATTCTTGAAGTATAATTGGAGAGTGAAAAACACATCAAAGATCAAAACTTCCTAGTTACTTCCCTTAACGATGTGGTCTATATCAACATATGTATAACACAGCTTGGGTCGCCTTAACAATATTCTGACAGGTTTCCCAAGTTCTAGTGTTAGAGTCAATTCCTAAAGAGTTATATATCGTATGATTACAAAATGGATGATATGTCTCACATGGAAATTTAGTGAAAAATATAATTTGTGTCTTTCTTTGATGGTGTAGGCTACGTGTATGGCGTTGTCCCTTATGATACAACGGTGATGAGACATACTTGTTGATGGATGTCGGCTCGAAAGAGAATATGAAGATTATTTTTGGTAAGTAACCTGGGGAAACCTCTTTTCTTGAGTAGCCCTTTGGAATTTCATTTTTTAACCAATCCATTAATGGATTGCAGACAAAATAATAAAACAGTGAAAAATATGAAAAGAACTAATCGAGTCGTACCTCTCACGATGGGTGCCACCAAAGCTCCCACCACCAGTGAGTTTAGATTGTGAGATTGGTTACTATTTTCTCACCTAACTTGGTGCAAGCATAGGTCAGCAATTCTCCCGACCAAATCATAGTGGAAAATTCCCTATGTTCGTCATTTTTTGTGAGTGGAGGGAGTCGGGTAATTAATCTTGAGTTTAAGATGCCTCAAGAAGAAAGGTAGCTTGTCCTCTAAATTCACACTCTTGATCAATACCTAGGAAGTTTACCTCTATATATGGAAGGGACTATGTCGGCTCCAGTGGCCATGCCCTCTTTGCTTTTTACCCTCCCGGACCAAGAACTATCGAGAGAATCAGAGCTTCTATTTTTGAAGAGAACTAAGCATACTTTTTGGGTAAAGATCAAGTTTCCCATTATAAAAATTTGGCTCATATGACATATTACATCAATTGAGTGTCATCCATCTTGGCTTTTGGCGTTGTTGGGATGGGAGAGGTCTTCTTACACGACTATCTTTGAAGCAAAAAGGAAAAGCTTAAAAAACGTGTCAATTCCCTTGTAATCAAGCGAGATACTTGGAAAATCTCTAAGGGGTGTATAACTTTCTTCCGGATATTGGGGTTATTATAGAACCTTTCGAATAGCCTTGTATATTGCTCCACATGGTGCAGTCACTTTTATAGGTTCTGAGGGGGAAACCCTATTAGAAAAGTGACTTACACAAGAGGGGGTGAATTGTGGATGTTGTCAAGTGATGTCCAATTATATATAAGATCTTGACTTATAAAAATGTTTAACTAGGTTAAATAGAGAATCGACGGTGGAATAATTGGAAGAAAGAAAATCAGAGAGATTAAGAGAAATAAATAGATCGGAACAAAATAAAGAACTGAAATATGAAGAGATAAATGCAACAGGGATTTATAGAGATTCAGCCTAACATTTGGCCTACTCTTGTCCCTAGTAACTTCTTATTGAGATTTTGCAGTATATGAGATGTAAGAATTTTATAGGTTATGTCCATTGTTAGAGGCCAAATTGAACATATAATTGTTCATAATTTTTGTGGTATTTTACAACTCTTATCTTAGTTTTCAATTGTTTGTTCATTGTATTCATGTAAATAAATAAAATCTAGCTTATGCTTATAAATATTATGTTTCTTTACTTTTCTTTTGCATTTTATAGGTAATTTTGGTTATGGCAAGTTTGGGACTCAAATTGTGGAAGAAATTAGAATGGAAGAATCATGGAGTCCAAACTAAGAATCAAAGTTTCAGCAAGCTCGCTAAACGGGCTTCCATAGGCATAATCCAGAAACTTTCCAAATTTCGTAGCTTGCTTAGCGGACCAACCTCGCTAAGCGAGGTTAACTTGAAATCAGATATTTTCGTTAGCTCGCTTGGCACAATAAGTTGGCTAAGCAAGATTTAAATATTTGGGCACTTAGTAGGATGCACTTGAAGATATTTTGGGGGGTTAATCTTATCTTTACCAACACCTTTTCATTCTACATTTTCTAAGGCATAAGAGAGGAGAAGAGAAAAACAAGTTCAAGAGAATATTTCAAGATTTCCAAGCATCTTTCTTCATCATCTTTTGAGTTTGATGCTAGTGAATCTTTCTTTGTTACTGGTTGTTGAAGCTTTTATGGCTATGGAGAGCTAAACATCTTTTCTGTCAAGATTAGAGGTAGTTAACTTGTATAGTATATATTTCCTTTGATCTTTTGGTGTATGAACTTGGTTGATGATTAATATATGGTGAATATCTTGTTATTTAAGTTTTATTTGTTGTTTTGAATAACTATTGAGAAATATGTTTCAAACCTTGACCTAAAGATATTTATCTATCAATAAACAAACTCTAGAGATAGATTGGTGAGCTGATAATCACTTGTATCAAGTTTTAAAGATTATCATGTTGATTGTTGGCATGAGAGATCATCTAATAGTTAATATGATAATATTCACGGTATTGCTTTAGATATAAACGGTATCGAGAGGATACGTGGTTGTATTGATCATTAATAAGTTCATACCCTTGATTAATCGAATATTTATGAAGCAAGTTAATGAAACCTAATCTTGACACGTTTTCCTCAAATCGTTTAAAACCTTGTTTTACCGTCTTAGCTTACCTTTCATGCAATCTAAACTTTATGCTACTAAACCCTTTCAAAATTCTCTCTCAAAACATATATCACTGTAGAATGGTGGTAATATCGCAATGATCTCTGTGGAAACAATAAAGGAAATACTTACCCTTTCAACAAATGAACATTCTTACAACCAAACCAAAGACTTTATATTGGCTACTCCTAAAACCATAGGAGAGATTTTTTATGGTTAATTTAGCAAGTGTACTAAATCGTCATCAAGTAATAAATTAAAAGTTCGTATCCACATGGATTGCTCAATTTTATCACAACAATATTATCGTACTAAAGATGTTAAATTGGGTGGTTTCCATAAGTGTTTGATTAACATAAACAAAATAAATAGAGTAAATTTGATACATATTAAAAACCATCAGGCCTTTTCGAATCCTTTATTTCTCACTATTTGGCAGTTTTTTTATATTTTCTAAAATTATTCTCCTAATATCACGATGAATACATAAATTAGTTAAACTCATTTACATGGCGAATAACCCGTTATTTTAATTACAACCTCCTAACGTCTTAGGAAATTTCGAAATCAAAAGAGGTTTTCCTAAACGTTAATTCCTATATCACAATGAATAATTCAATATGTATAAAGTAATTATTGATTGAACAGTTAAATTAGATTGAGTTTCAAAATTCTGAGTTAATAATCAATTTCATCTTGAAATAAATTCATACATTCGTCAACATACAAAAAGCATTGAACACAAGTTTAAGTGAATGAATACTAGAATTACAATTTCACATGATAGTAATCAGGAATAACATAATTCAAATATGTTAAAATAAATTTATATAAAGGCCTAGTCAAAGAAAATTTCCCTACTCATAATACAATTATTCATAACCAAAAATGGTAAGGACTTGTACATGAATTATAGTTGAAAATTGGTCTTCAACAGTGTGAAGGCTTTAATCTCTAGTCTCTAAATCCTTGCTCCAATGGCTTCCAATTTTTTTTCATCCAAAATCTTATTTTCTTTCTTCTTTTGATATATTTCTCCTTTCTATCAAATATGGTCAAAATTTATATTCAAACAATGTGATTATCTACTAAGTATTGCTAAAAACATTAAAAACTAATGACAAATCTAAGTGATGATAGACTTTCGTAACATATTGCATGCTTAGATTTTCAATTCTTAGCGTAGTATATAGTTTATTCAATTGATAGCGATTTATTTCGTAAGGTTAAATTTTATTATAATTGGAACATAATTGAGCTTTAGTGGTGATTAAATTATGTGTAACTAGTGTTGTTAGAATCTGATCACAATTGGAATATCGTATAAGATACATCTTTTGTAATATATAATAGTTCTATTATTTATCGTTGAACAATATGTGAGTTTTGTGAATTGTGTGTTTGTGGAAGTGATAAAAACCCACTAAAAGTATAATTCGCATATTTTTCATTTCAAGTCTTCCGCGCACAACTTTGAAATACTTCTGATATTTCCATTTTTGGAAAATCAGTCGAAACGTTTTTTAAGTTTATTCACCCCATCTAGACTGTTTTCCTACTCCATATTTTTACCCAATAGAGCATAGTTGCATCTAGCCGGTATGATGCCTCATTCCTATGAATAAGATTCGAAGCATACCCGCATCTAGTCGATTCCGTGCAAAATCGTTATAGGTGTAACTCAAAGCTTAATTGCACTTAATCGGTCTAACGCCTCACAATCACGACATTAGCGTATGGTTGTTCCAGGCCGAATCAACATTTTGATATTACTAACTCAATTTAAAGATCGGCCGCATCAACCAAAATCGATGCATTATCAACATAATGGTTGCATCTAGTCGGACCAACATCTTACCAATAAAGCGCATACATCTTAGCACAGCATGCTCAAAAATAAAGCAACCGAACATGGTCTCATGAAGAACTTAAGGTTATCTATACTTTAAGAAAATATTGTTTATCACTCTTTGTAGCAAACAAGTTATATAGATTACAGGGGCTCAAAATCGCATCCTGATGCTCCTCAGCTCTCAGTCTGCTGAAAATTACGAATTAAAGGAATACAATATGAAACATAAAGCACAAACACGTGAAAGGTAATGATATAAATGAATATTCTTTACGAGTCGAGGCATGAAAGGCCGACAAAGTTTTACAAGAACAAAGGAAAAATAAAAGATAAAGGGGAGCAAAAAGATCCTCAAATGTCAGCACCCGACTCCCAAACACTCGGGACATCTCCGAAATTCTCTCTAGGAACGGCTCGGGAAGGATCTAGCTGGTCAGCAGTCACATAAAGGCTGGGACAAAATCCTCGTGCTTGGTCCAACATCATATCTCGGACCCAGTACACGGAGTTTATATCCCGCTGAAGGGACTCCTAAAATGTACTACATGTAGTAGCTAGGTCTTCCTCGAGACCTTTCAGAACTTTAGCCTAATCATCCTTCTTTTGCTGAAGAGCTTTCTGATCAGCTTCGAACTCACAACATGCCTTTGTCGCATCATCATAAGCCTTTTTCCAACATTTCTCTCCCTCGACAAGAGAAGCCTTCAACTCTGCTTCTTAGGAGCCATATCCGACGAAAAATTGTATTGCTTCACCTTCTCCTACAAAGAATCGATAAGTTTGGCCTTTTTCCACAACTTAACCAGTTCCTAATCAGCCTTGAAGTTCTCTCGCTCAAGGGTATCACATTTTTCCTTCGATTCATCCCACTCCCTAGCAAGGTCACTAGAACCTAATACATCCTCATGGTCGACAGCCACCATCAAAACCAGAGATTTGGCCCTAAATAGGCTACAAAAGGATTTCGCAAAAAAAAACAGCTTATCAGTCACAGAAACGTTACGGACGAAAGCCAGGTTCTTGGTGGCCAAAACATCAGTAAGTTCCTTTGGGGTGTTTGGTATCTGAGAGGATAGAATGGCAGGGAGCCTGAAAAAAGGAGTTAGAACCTCCAACTCAGCATCCTCCGACAAACGTGCCCATTTTGGATAGCCCCCTTCAACCGGAGTAGACGTGAAATTAGGGGTGGAAAAAAAGGTTTAGGCCTTACCCTCTAATGTGTCTGCCCTGCCCCGCCTCGTTTTTCTCACGGGCTTTTGCCGGCATGGTCATTTACATTATTTTTTGCATTTTAGGCTTAAAAGATGTCGTGCGCGCAGACTTTCCCTACCCACCCCGTTTTTTGCGGGCTTTTGCGGGGTGAGCCTAAACAGGGCGATCATGCCCGTTTTCCACCCATACATGAAATCACTTTGGTTCCTTTTGATATGAGAAGGGGATGGTAAGGGCTCATGAATATAGAGGTCAGTCACTGCAGTCGTCAGTTGTTCCACCTAACGAATTGCACCCGAGATAGTAGTAGCATCTTCCGTCGGGGCAGTAATTGTACTTGGTGTCTAAACCACTAGAGTAAGAGTACTGGAAGTAACATAAATCTCCCCCACTCGAATAGAGGAGCCGATTGTAAGACCCTAATCCTTGGAAAGCACGAGAAGTATCTGCAAAATAAAAGTGACACTTATTATAAAAAATTAAAAATAAATAAATATAGAAAGGACTGTATTAAGAATCTCATAAATTTCAATTCATCTTTTCTTTCCCTGAGAATGGTGCACTTCACCAGGACCAAATCCTTCTTCATAGTCGAGCCCTTGATACCAAGCACATAGATCATCCTTCATTTTTATCCCCTAGGAGGATATACTACTTAACCTGGTGTGAAAAAAAAAAGGCTTACGGAAATGAACTTGAGACTAGTACTTCAAAAAACCGCTCTTATAAGAGCGAATAAATCCTACTAGAGCTCAACACGATCATAATGCAAAATGAGCTTCAGGAGTAATAGATTTCACCAACATGAAACGTTCAAGGAAATTATCCTAGGAATGGGTAAAAGATTCAAACCAATGGACCTGGGACCGAAGGAAGATCAATCCCTGATCTCCAGCGTCATCCCGAGAGGTGTGGGCCGCGTAAAAGAGATCAAAAAAGAGCTCATATTAAGGTTTCCAAGACTTATGCTTGGGACATATTTGGAACACCTTCGTGAAAGCCCAAGCTCCTTGATGAAGTTGTGAGGAGGCAACTCTCCAACGGTTCATCACGGCCACCTCGAAATCAAAAAAGGGAAAATGTACCCCTAACATGGTAAAGAGGAACTCGTATAGAGGAACCAAGCAGCCCTCAAAAGAGTTGCATATCCTCTTCTCAGGATCTAATGAAAGAACCAACCAATGTGAGGGCTTACCGACCATAATGTCAGCATTGGTTATAGCCTTAACAGTGTTCAAATTGGGAGGAGTCCCCACCACTTTTACGACCATTCAATGATATTTATTGGTATTATCCAGCTCAACTGACCGAAGTCCCTTTCGGTCCAATTCATTAGCTTTAAAGTGATTACCGGGACCAATCCAAGACACAACGTTGGACATTCCTCGGTACTCAAAATGACTTTCAATTTCAGCATCATTGGGCTCATGACCATTCCTCCCCCGATAGAATCATACAAAGTTACCAACATGTTCCATTATTTGTTGGCCAACTTTTATTTCTAGCTCAGTCAATACCGGGGGAAGCATCAGTTTCTAGATAGGATCTTCACCCCCATCGGATTTCCCTAATAGTGGAGCCTTTAAAGAATCACTAGAAGAATATATTTTAGAAATAGAGTCTCCAGGCACTTCTTCCGTTTCCAAATCACCAATCAGAGAGATGATCTTTCATTTAAAATCCCCACTAACAAAATGAGTGGAATGAGATTCATGGTCCATTCTCCTTTTCGGAGAAGAGGAAATGTTACCCTCCGAATCACTCTCTATATTAATAGAGTTTCACTCATCTTAACAAAAGAAACAGTAAATATTTGAAGGAAAAAGTTTGAGTTGGGTGAACATACCTTGAAGTGTAAAGTCGAAGGCAGTGCAACGAAGGGAAGGCTGAAAGTTACAGTTTTTGAGATTTGAACATGTGATGGCAGATACTCTAGAAAAAACGCTCTCAGAGAAGAGGAAAATACTGAAAGGAAATAAGGGAAATTCAATCTAAAAGGTTGTGAAAATTTCCTCAAATTTCCTATATCCTTATATAGGCAAAGGCAACCGGACGGGTCGGATTGAAAGTAACAAGCAAGTGTGAATCAACGCTCAGATTTCACCTTGGAAACACAACCAAACTCAAGTTCACTTAAGTGCACAGTAAGCAGCGTCAAACCACTATCTACCATTTTAGGTTACACGTCATGAAAAAACAACGAAACGTTTCAATAATGGAACTGCATTTAATGCTCATGTTCCCCGTCACGCTTTAGCAAACCAAAGCAAGGCATGTTCGTCGATGCATGGACATTCATTCTTCAAGGTCAACCACGAGCGCAAAAAGACTCCCCCGATATCTAGAGTTCCTAGCGAGTCTTCAGCTCCATTGAGCCCAAAGCATAAATGCATTTACAAGAAGGTTCGTGTACATAATCTCTGATCTCCAATTTCACTATATTTTTAATGAATCATAAATTGACTTAGGTGTTGTAGTGCTTACCGTGAAGGTCCATCCCGCACCACCTAAAAGGAGATCGGGGCCACCGTTTAGGATCAATTGTTATTCAACTCCCTCCATTTATGATTCCTTCGCGAAGCTAGATCATATATTTCTGATTCCTCAACGGAACAACATGTTTAAATATATGAAAAACATGTACTTTGTTGTAAAGTGTGGATTCGGATTATAGAATCGCACACTTTTATCTTACGCGGTTTGTTTAAAATCTAATGAAATAATGTGTTTATTTTACTAATTATTGATTTCAAATGTGTAAAATACGTCAAGTATACAATCAGACAATAGAATTCGATCATGTTCAACACATGGTTTTCTTATATGTGTTTTATATCGTACTAACAGGTTGTGTGGTGTTTAAGGCACCGACAATCTCTTTTAGACTACAATGCATAGAAATTGTATAAATTGGTGTGTTTGGCTTAAATTCATTCACAACACATAACAATGAACTCGTACTCAAATTCGGTCTAAATGAGCTATAATCTACCTACAATTTACTTCAAATAGGAAAAATTCAATTTGTTTAGGATCAATGTTTTGTGTAATTTGAAGGATCAAATGGAAAGACTGGATGGTCGTCTTAACTACTACGATACAAGATGAATGGTCGGTGTTGAATATCTTCGTTCGTGAATAAGATCAAATGAACGTGTTTGGTTCACCAACATGCAACTTTAAAACAATAATGACATGAAAATCATATTTGCAATATTTAGTCAGTATCGTCCTAAAGGATCGATTGAGTTAGGCACTATCCTAGTTAGATTTTTCATGCTAAATGCTTAAGTTTTATTCGTCTCTAAACATTTGATGAAATCATGGTGTGAACGGTTGAACTTGATGAAGAAACTAGTTTGTGTTTAATTGATGTTTTTAAGTTTATATTTACATTGTTGTTGTTGAATTTATTTTATCAAAGTTTATGTTGATTGATGTTTACTAGTTTGCAGTATATTTAGATTTTAGAATTCAAACCCTAAAAATATATTTAAATTCATAGTAATGAAACCAAATATTTTTAAAGAACTCGAAGTACTCATGAAAAATGTAGAGAGAAGAGAATGCCACGAGAATTAATATTCATGACTTGCAAGCCTCAAATGGATAATTAACTTAACCAATCCATATCTAATTAATAATATTTATTATAATCGGTTATAAAACCAATCCATATAAATGGTTATATCTTTATATAATCGATTATAAAACCGATTTATCTATAACCACATTTTATAATCGGTTCTACAGTTATAACCAAATTTTAATTTAAAATCGGTTTCGAAAATTTTGAAATTTTTTTGAGAAAAAAACGATTTTCATATTTCTAAAAAAATCTTTTTTTCATATTTTCGAAAAAAATAATAATTTTCTATTTTTCTAAAAACACTCAATTTTCGAAAAAATTTGATTTTGTTTATTCCGATAAAATACGATTTTCGTATTTATTTGTAAAACTCAATTTTTTTCGTATTTCGGAAATAACTCGATTTTTTACGAATTTAGAAATAAAATTGATATTTTTTCGTCTTTCCAAAAAAAAAAAAACAACTTTTTGTATTTATGAAAAATAATTTTTTCGTATTTAAAAAAATCGATTTTTTTGTATTTTTGAAAAATTTGACTTTTCATATTTCCAAAAAAAAAACATCGATTAAAATCAATTTTTACTGTTTTCGATAAAACTCGATTTTTCGTATTTTTAGGAAAAAAACTCGACTTTTTATTTTTCGGGAAAAAACTCAATTTTCCGTACTTTAAAAAAAACGATTTTTTATATTTTCGAAAAAACTCGATTTTTTTCGTATTTTTTTAAAAAACTCGTTTTTTTATATGTTTTTAGAAAAAAAATCAATTTTTTGTATTTTTCGAAAAAAAAACCAACTTTATCATTTTTTTTAAAAAAAAAATTATTTGTATTTTTGAAAAAATTAGATTTTCAAAAAATATTTTAATTTAATTTTTATTTTGGATATGAATGTCCAAAATATGAATTTGGTTAAAATTATATTTATAAAATGTCCAAAATATGAATTTGGTTAAAAACCATATTAAAATTAACCGATTTTTTATAACCGGATTTTGATTTAGATATGGATCATTTATATACCCGTTTAATTTGAATACCCCTAAAAACCATATATAAAACAACATTGCAGTAAAAGATGAAACTTTCACGAGCAGAAATGCTGGTGTTACCAAAAGATGAGACTTCCACAACATTGTAACAGTTTAAAGAGCTTTTATACTACTCAATCATGTATAGTTGACAAAGGTGTAACTTGAGCAACGGGTGTTGGAAGCGGCGAGCTCCGACACATGGGACATGAGAGGTTTAACCTAAACCATGTAGCAACACACTCCTTATGAAAAAAGTGACCACAATCTGATAAGAGTCGCAAGCATTCTGAATCTTTATAATCTCCCAAACATATTGAGCAAGTGAGTGATGTTGAATCAGCCTTACGAAGCTTAACTTGTGAGTACAACAAAATGGGATAACTATTCAGGATAACATCTTGTTCTTCCTCAGAAATTTCAATATTCAAATCCGTATGATCTCTCTCCGTCGAGACCATCGTTCTGTTGGAATTGCTGCTGCCACTAGATTGTAACAGGTTTTGCCAATTTCTGAGGTTACAGTGACATGAAATTAGAGCTATGAACATCATTAGAAAAATAAAGCCAAAGGACATTCCAAGATAGTAATATGTTAACATATTTGAGTTCTCGGAAGTGTTGTAATCAGAATTGTAAGTGCTGTTCATGGTTTTTTTTTTTCTGTAGGAAAAGGCTATGATGATGATTAAAGAGAGAGAGCTATATTAATTATGTGAGTGAATTGAATATACCTTACAAGGTGCAAATATAGACAAGGGGAATAAAATGTCAACTTGAGGGTACGTAGTTTAAGCGTATGTGCATTGCGTATGCCTGATGATGCTTCATGAGGTCAATGGCTGGTGTAGCTATAAATGTATATTTAAGCTCAATTGTATATTTAAGCTAAGTTTATATTGTATGGTTCAAGTTGTTCACAACATATTTAAACAATGCTTAAATGTGTTGTATTTCAGATCATGCCTTCAAAAAAATATATATATTTCCACGATCTAAGTAGCTCTTGAAAATCAAACTTATGACCAATTCACTTATAGCTAATTCATAATAAAAGTTGGTTAATCTAACTATATTTTTAGAGGCACATAATTAGTAGTTATGTTAAATGTAATAAAGAAATAGATGTAACTAACTAGTTCATAAGATTATAATTCACTTCTAGTTAGTTATGAATAGGTTAGGAGTGTGTTCAAGTTAGTTGCAATAACCTGCTATATAAGTTATCACCTTCCCTTGTAATAGTTGAGATAATGAGTAAGGAGAAGTCTCGGAATTTAGATTTGGCCTAACTCATCTCTATAAAACCGGCTTGTAAGGTGAGGATTGCCCTCATTTAAAAACACAACATAGGTCATCTCTCTAAACAATGTGAAACTAAATCCATTCTTTCAAACCCAACACAATGAAGGTGTTGGAGGCAGGTCATCTCTCTAAACAATGTGAAACTAAATCCACTCTTTCAAACCCAACACAATGAAGGTGTTGGAGGCTGCAATGAAGGCAAGACAAAGTGTCGTAATTAAGGAAACTAGGGGCGGATTGCAACTAAGGCGAAAATTCCAACACATCCCCTTCATGTTTGGGCCCCAATGAGCCCGAAGCGTGGACGATGCAGGAAGCCCAATAATGGATCTAGGATAGGCTCTTTTATCATTTGAGAATTTAGGTTGGGCCTAACTCATCCCTACAAAATTGGCTTGTTTGATGAGGATTACCCTCACTTATAAACACAATAGAGGTCATCTCTCTAAGCAATGTGGGACTAAATTCATCCCTTCAAACCTAACACAATGAAGGTGTTAGGCGCTGCAATAAAGGTAAGCCAAAGTGCCGCAGCTAAGGCAACTAGGGGCAGACCGCAACTAAGGCGGAAATTGCAACATGTTTGGAACTGAATAATATATTTCAAATATGATAAAATTACAAGCACTAATCTCTTCATATAAGACTATTCTAATCTAATGGGCCTAACTAATAGACTAAAAGCCTGAATATAAATTAGTATTAATAGTAGTAAAAATAACTTATTTACAACACTCCCCTTCAAGCTGGTGAATGAATATCTATCATTCTCAGCTTAGAAACAACATTTTCAAAGTTATTGTTGCTCAACCTCTTAGTTATAAGGGTTAAATATGTTTTTGGTCCCTCTAAATATAGCAGTTTTCAACTTTAGTCCCTCTAAATATTTTCTTCAAAGAATGATCCTCTTGAAAATTTTAATTTTAACTTTTGGTCCCTCATGGAAAAATCGTAGCTAAAATGGTATCTAGTTTCGTCGCTAAATAAAAAACCGTCGCTAAAACCGCTGCTAAAATCGTCGCTAATTTGTAAAAATCGTTGCTAAATTGCAAGAGGGACCAAAAGTTAAAATTAAAATTTTTAGGAGGACCATTCTTTGAAGGAAATATTTAGAGGGACTAAATTTAATAACCGTTATATTTAGAGGGACCAAAAACTTATTTAACCCTAGTTATAATAAATGCAACATTGTCTTGAGAAGAAACATATGGAGTGCAGATAAGACCACTATCTAACTTTTCTTTGATGAAGTGTCAGTCAACTTCAATATGTTTGGATATATCATGTTGCATTGGATTATGAGTTATGCTAATTGTATATTTATTAACATAATAAAGTTTCATTGGTTCATCACTCTTTATCTTCAAGTCTTCTAATATCATTTTCAGTCAAATTAGTTCATATATCTCTTGTGTCATTCCTCTGAATTCTGCTTCAGCATTAGATCTAGATACAACACTTTTTTTTACTCTTCCAAGTTACAAAATTCCTACCAAGAAAAGTACAATATCATGTAGTTGATCTTCTATCCACAACTGACCTTACATAGTCAGCATCACTATATGCTTCAAGACTCGCACTTCCACTTAGTTCAGACAAAATTTCTCTACCAGGAGTTCCTTTCAAATATTGCATAAAGTTCCTTTCAAATATTGCATAATTTGGAGCGCGGCTTGTAATTGAATCTCCTTTGGTTGGTGCATGAATTAGCTGAATAATCTTACAGCAAAAGCAACATCTGGTCTAGTATGTGATGGATATATAAGCTTTCTGACTAATCTTTGATACATTCCCTTACCAACCAAAATATTTTCTTCTGTGTTCCCTAACTTTACACTTGGATTAATTGATGTACTTGCAAGCTTGCATGTTGTCTTACATGTCTCTTATAGAAGATCAATAATATATTTTTGTTGAGATATGAAGATTTCTTTCTTAGAGTGGGCAACTTCAATTCTCAGAAAGTACTTCAATTTTCCCAAGGTCTTAATCTCAAACTCCTTGGTTAAGTGTTAACCTAACAATTGTTGCTTCTTCTCATCATCACATGTTATTATAATGTCATCCACATACACTATTAAAATTGTTACTTCCCCTGTCTCAGAATGTTTGATAAATAGAGTATGATCTCCTAGACTTTGTCTAAAGCCTAAACCTATCATAACTTTGGTGAATCTTCCAAACCATGCTCGTGGTGATTGCTTTAGCCGATATAAATCCTTTTTTAATTTGCATACAGTGTTGGTGGTAGTAAGTTCACAATATCTAGGGGTACATCCATATAGATATCTTCATCAAGTTTTCCATGGAGGAAGGTATTTTCACATCAAATTGATGTAAATTCCAATTGTAATTATCTGTTAAAGATAATATCACCCTTACGGTATCATTTTAGAAACTGGAGCAAATATCTCTGAGTAATCTACTCCATAAGTTTGGGTGAATCCTTTGGTAACAAATCTTACCTTGTACCTCTCAATAGATCCACCAGCCTTGTATTTTACACTGAATATACTACATTTTTCTAAATCTTATATCAGTTTATACATTTCCATTTTTCCAGAATCAATTTCAGTCTCAACATTGTCACCACTAATTCCAATCTCAAATTCTGGTTCAAAGGTAAGGTCAAGAAGTAGAGAAGACTCATCTTCCTTACTTATATTCTCCCCCTAAAGATGAGTTTGAAGGAAAGAACTTTCTTTTAATGGAAGGTGACATCTCAAAAGACAAAGTATTTCTCAGATGGACTAAGTAACCCGAGTGCAATAATCAATAAATGTTATAAACCAACAAGAACCTAATATATTTAGAACATTTGAAGGATCCCAAACATCAGTATGAATTAAGTAAAACAGAAGAGTACTCATTTTATTACTGACTAGAAAAGAGACACGCTTGTGTTTAGCAAGTTAACACACCTCACAACAAAGACTCTCCACATCTAAAATTGTAAATAATGAAGGAAATAATTGTTTTATGAATCTATATGATGGATGACCAAGGCGACAATGATACAGAAGAACCTCCTCTCTGTTGATTTTAATTGATTGTGAATAAAAGGATTTGTTGAAGTTTAATTGATTTGGAGGAATATTTTGGATATCCAAGAAATAAAGGCCAATATGTTCTCTATCATTTCCAATTTTCCTCCCTGAATTCTTGTCCTGGAAAACACAAGCATTGTTATAAAAAAACAAATTACATCATAGGTCAGTTGTGATTTTTTGTATGGAAATTAGGCCAAGGGACAATTTGGGAATATGAAGAACATTTCAAAGGATTATGGATGGGATTATTTGTATATCTCCTTGCCCAACTACACTTATAAAGGTACCATCTGCAGTGGATATTTTCTTGTTGCTAGGACATGGTGGATAAGTAGAAAAGTGAGTGGGCGAAGGTGTCATGTGGTTAGTGGCTCCAGAATCTAGTATCCAATATTTGTTAAAGGGTTTATCTGAGACATTAAATCCAAAAGGAAATTGAAAATTACCAATATAAAGTGAAAATGGAAGCCTACATGAATCTACCAATATAGAAGTACATGTTGGTTTCTATAACTTACTAAGGAGGGATCTCAGCCTCTTTACTTTGTCTTTGTTGAGTTGAACCAATTCACCATTGGACATATTGATGGATGTCATGCAAATGTGTCTGACTCAATATAATAAAAAGAACCAACAAACTAGTCGTAAAAAAGTATGCAACCTTCAATTGATTTTTTTTTGTTAAAAAATTTAACAGTGTTGCTACAACGAACAGTGTTTTGGATGAACAGTATTTTCGATTATGAATAGTCCCGTGGACGACCAGTATTCATGCGGCGAACAGTGTTTATGAACCTAAACCCACAAATAAGGCAGCTAGGGTTTTGAAAAAAGAAACGCAATTAAGGCGACTAGGATTTTGAAAAAGAAACACCAATTAAGGCGGCTAGGATTTTTTATGCAGAAACGAAACCCTCTCAAACGAGAGCTCATGATATCGTCTTAGAATTTGGGTTGAGCCTAACTCATTCCTACAAAAGTTAATTTTAAATCGACTTGTAAGGTAACGTTTTCCCCCCACTTATAAACCCAACATAGGTTATATCTCTAACCAATGTCGAATTAAATTCACACCTTCAAACCCAACACAATGAAGGTGTTAGGGGCTGCAATCATGGCAAGCTAAATGCCACAACTAAGGCAACTAGGGAAAGACCGTAATAAAGGCATAAATTCCAACTCACCCCCTCGCGTAGGGGCCTCAAAGAGCCCGAAGTATGGATGATGGAGGAAACCCAACAATGGATCTAGGATAGGCTCTAATACCATGTCTGGAACTGAATAATATACTTCAAGTATGTTAAAATCTCAAGTTCTAGTTTCTGTATATAAGACTATTCTAATATAATGGGCATAACTAATGGAATAAAACGTGAATATAAATCACTATTATTAGTAGTAAAAAATAATTTATTTACAACAAAAAGATTGAATACTATTTTCTTCCTGTTAATTTTAATGCTTTGATATGTCTAGCTTTAGTCTTGACATGGTATCATTGAATAGTTATCAAGCCTACACTATTATGTTTGATTAACTCATCTCATCACTCTTAGTTTCCATTTATCTCCTTGCTTTTGATACAATCAGTTTTATTTTTGTGTTCATCATGTCGGTTGCAAGCTCTTCAAGCAGCGTTGATGGAGGATCATCATCACACGCCAATAACAAACATTATCAAGTTGATAGTCTCAACCCTTATTTCATGCATCCTAATGAATATCTAACTTTAGTTCTTGTTTGCCCTTTACTTTCAAGCAGTAACTATAATTATTTGTCACGTTCCATGACTATGGCACTAAGATCGAAGAATAAACCTCATTTCATCAATGGTAGTTTACCTCTACCATTAGAGGAAGACCATAATTCTATTGCTTAGGATTGGTGCAAAACCATGACCATGTCGTGGATCCACAGTTCAATGGAATCAGAGATATCTCAAAGCATACTATGGATGGTTATTGTTGTTGAAATATGGAACGAATTGAAGGATTGTTTCTAAACAGGAGATGTGTTTAAAATTAATGATATTCAAGAAGAAATATGCAATTTGAATCAAGGTGATTCTTCTATTTCTTATTATCATACAAACCTCAAGAAACTATGGCCCGAATTGGACAAATTTCGTTCAATTCCTGAGGGTTCTTGTGATTCTACTTGTCAAATTGTTACCAAAGTTTGTGCTTATAAAGATGGTGATTAGGTTATCAGATTTCTTAAAGGCTTAAATGATCAACATTGAGCTGTCAGGTCATAAATCATGGTGATGGATCCTCTTCCTAATATTTACAGAGTTTATCAACAAGAAAGACAGGCCATTTTACCTATTGATAAATCAAAGGTGTTAGCTTTTCCTAATTCCAATCAAAATCAGAATAATAACTTCAAGCCCAACTCTAACTTTCGTGGAAGAGGTACTAAAGGTGGAAGATCATTTGGTGGAAGAGGTAGAGGTACTCGTGTTTGCATTCATTGTGGCAAGACCATTCACACAGATAACTCTTGCTTCAGTCCATCTCATATATATATATATATAACTATAAGTGTCTAGTATTAAGTATCTTTGTTCGTCAATCGGAATCAAATGGATGTGTTTCGTTCACCAACATGCAATTTTAAAATGACAATACTTTGTTAATATCGTTGTAAATGATCGATCGAGTTAGACACTACCTACATTAAAAAAAATCATGTTATATTTTTAAGTTTTATTCCCCTCTTGACATTTAATAAATTGTGGCGTGTAGGGGTTGTCATACCCCAATTTTTGACCTAAGATACCACCTCATATCATTGCATATACATCATTTGCATCTCTAACAAATTGCATAGCTTGTGTTTGTTACTTATGACTCAGCAGGGATTAAACAAGAAATCACTCATCAATACAAGTAACAATCAATTAGGGTTTTGTTCTCCCTTCATCCCAAATGAAACATCTTCATCAACAATCAACATTTGGTCCTCAAAAATTCATTTCAACAAGCTCAAAGACTCTGAATCAACCAGATTAGGGTTTTGACTGAAGATAGCATACTCTTGACTTTTGCTCAGGATTTGACCTAATGACCTGGGACATGACCTCAGGACCCCAAGTACATCATTTTGACCTAATCCATTGGCTCAGGACATCACCTACACAAGGATTGATCAACAGTGAAATTTCAAATCATCAGATTAGGGTTTTGAACTATCAGGGACTAAAATCAGGGATCACATTTGGGAAACCCTAAAAATCCCCAGGGAGTCAATCAAAGGTTTCAATCATCTTAAAATAATCCCTATGGCAATATCCAATGGAAATTACATCTCAGTTCAAGATCCACAGTCATCAATTCCATCAGGTCGACAATTAGGGTTTTAACCTAATTCACTTGAACAACTGACTTTTTTATCAGAACATGATGCCACAACTTAAACCATGGCCCAAGATCCTCCAATAACTCAATGTGATCCATTCATACCACTCATTTGGTGAGGATAGCCTGGTTCATTTGAAATCTCCAGAAACGCGATTCGTCTGAAAAAGTCAACTGTACAAGATCACCATTGACTTTTGGGGAATTTTGGGCAACCATGACTTTTGAAGTTTTAAATCATCAATATATGATATATGAAGTCATTTGATCAAGAAAAATCAAGAAAATCAATCAAGAATCAAAAAGTCAAAAGTTTGACTTTCATACTTAGAAAAATTTCTAAGTGTTTTTCAATGGTTTTTTCCAGACTTTGGAAGGGAATAACTCAAAATTTCACCTACAAACTGAAAAAAACTTCCAACATGAAAGTTGTATATTTTGATCCAATGAACAACTTTGTCACATAAAATGATTTTCCAAAAGATCAACCATTTAAGAGATATGGAGCTTCAAAGTTGGTATCTTTTGAGAATTTCACTTAAAATCTCATTTTCTTCAAAGTTCATGGATCTTTTTCACCCATTTCCTTAAAGGTATTGAAGAAACTTTCAACTAGGGTTTTGAAGTGTGTAACATGAGCTTTCCAAAATGACCAAGAGCATGAAAAAATATGGAGTGTAGCCATGGTTTTGAATTTTGTCATTAGAGGTCATTATGCATGAAATTTCAAGCCATTTTCACAAAGTTCTTACACTACATGACCTATAATGCAAGTAATGATGCATCAAAGCAATAATTGGGAGATATTTTCTGATTTGAAGATCAGAATGGAAGAGGATAAGAAGCTTGGAAATTTAACCATGGTTTAGTCACTTTTAACCATTTGCATTAAATGTAAAGATTCCATTTTATCTCCAAATGCCAAATCACCATTCTTTGATCAACTTGCAAGGCTTTGCATTCAGAATCCTTGGCCTATAAATAGAGGTCCAAACTTCATTCAAAATCACACCAAAACCTCATAATCATAGGTTTTCTCTCCTCTTTCTTAAGTTGCAAGTTTCAAGTTTCAAAGTGAGGTAGAAATCCCAACCTCCAAACCTTTGAAGTTTTGAGCAAAGTGATGCTCCCCACAACTCATAAACATCATATGGGATGTGTTTGATCCATCCACACACCCCAAAACACCTCAAATCTCAGAATCACTCTTCAACCTCAAAACTTGCACAAAGTGAGCCTTATCATGCCAATTCTCATTATAGCTCATATCTGTCCAAACTAATACTTCAAACACCATCCATATACTTCATATGAACTATCCCAACACTCATCATCAACCAAAAACTTCAGAATCATCAAGCTCGATTCACACTTGGTCCTACTGCAAATCGGGTTCCATGGAATGATCCAGATGAATTCAATCCATCCCAAGCAGCCAGACACCTTCCATAAGGTCCATTGAAGTTGTCCAGATCAAGAAGCAACATCTGTAACACCTCTATTGAAGAATTCAATCTCCAGTTTTGCCATTTTTAAGGTAAGTGCTCATGAACTTCAAACTCTATCATACATGCATCATAAATGAAAAATTGAGTTGCCATCTTGTTTCTGCACTATCACTGATCAATAGCCCTCAATCAATTTCATAATTCATCAATCATACACAATTTCAGATTGAATCATAGAATTAGGGTTCTTCGTGTTCATCAGAAAATTGATAGCCTTAGAGTGAAAATAAATGAAATTAAAGATCACCATCATGTTCCTTATGAAAAACCGAGTGAGATAGACTATCTACTCGATCAAAACAATCCAGTTTCAAAGATTTTCAAAATCAAATGGGGATGGTGTTCTTGGCGCGTTTTTTGTTCAGAAATTTCAAATTCTTGTTTGTTAATATAACTAAATGGACGCGTGTATGTTACAAGCCACAAGCGTGGCTCAGTTGGCTTTTGTTTTGAGAAACAACCTCCAGGTCGTGGGTTCAACACCCTTAGGGGCCAAAACCTTTTTTTATCACTTGTTTTTCTTGATTTTTCACACAACTTCATCAATTGATTTAACCAATCAAAATTCATCATTTTCACTTCATTTTTTGCACACTCCTTATTTAACACATATATTTTATGAATATCAAAAAAAATCACAAAAAATATTTATTTAATACATTTTTAATTAGGTTTAAAATGACATTTTTTAAGTGTTTTTAAATACTTTAGATATTGTTTTTCATTTGATTTTTCAAACCTAATCACTTGTAAATATTTTGTGATCAAACCCTAATCATTTAGGTATTAATTAAGTACAATCTTTGTGTTTTTCTTAATTAAGTTGATTTCTTTCAAAACTTAAAAACAAACGATCGTCGTTTTTCAAAACAAATCGCTTTCAAAACCATTTCTTTTTGGTTCTCCTTTCAAAAACTCTTGATCAAATCTCTTTGGATTAATCAATTGATTTTCAAAACCATGGGCATACCTTATGGTATAAGCCCCATTCCTTTGTATAAATTTAGGTTTTTCCATTGTATATACGCCTATCTTTTTATACCACGATCGAATTGATTTAAACCCTCAAATAACAATATCAAAAATTAAGGTTTTTCTTCAAAAATCAACCTGGGCCTCTCGAATATTAGAGAGTATAAGTCCCTTTCCTTTTCTTTGTATAGTTTTTCTTTAAACAGAAAACTTCTTTCAAAACTTTCAAACTTTCAAACAGTTTTTTAAACAACAAATCTCGCATCTTTTTTCAAAACAATCAACCATGTTTTATAAAATAAAACATGGGCCTCCACATAGGTATAAGTCTCATTCCCTTACATGAAATTAGGTATTTCATTGTACATACACCTTTTTGTACATACCTCGATCAATTTGTTTTTTAAACCTCGAATAACAAATCAAAAATGAAGGTTTTCTTTAAATCTTCCCAAAAATACCATGGGCCTCCATGTAGGTATAAGTCCCAAGCCCCTTTGTAAATATTTGTTTACATAGCTTTGAATAAACTCAATGGGCCTCTCCCCGAGTATAAGTCCCGAGCCTCGTGTGTACAAATGGATCATGCTTACAGGTATATTTCCTTCATAAACTCCATTATATACACACACCTTGACATATATATGTAATTGTTCATACTTGTTCATGTTTGTTCATACTTGTTCATGTGTTTGTTCATGTTATATATACTTGTTCAACTTAGTACAACACTAGGTTCCCCATAGCCTCCTATTGGGCTTCGTGCAAAGAATCTCCCTAGTTTAGGTTAGGACATAGAGTATGGTTTCCCGGTGAAATCGCTCTAAGAGCTCAAACCAACTATACCATGCCTCCTCTTGGGCTTTGTACAAACGACTTGTCCCTCCCATAGCCTCCTCTTGGGCTTACAATGCAAGGACCCTCGATTGTCCCTCCCATAGCCTCCTCTTGGGCTTACAATGCAAGGACCCTCGGATAGCCTCCTTTTGGGCTTCGTACAAGGACCCACGGGCTTCTTATAAGCATCCCCAATATCCCAAATCAAATACCCTAGGAGATTAGACATTTTTCATCTCTATGATAGGAGTATCTCTTCTATATCATCACAAACAATTAATCAATCAAACTTCTTTTTGCCACAAGGCTGGCTAATCAATCAAACCGTTTTGCCACCAGGCTGGCTGATTAATCAAAGTTTTTGTCACAAGGCTGACTTCATTGAAACTTTTGCCACAAGGCTGGCTGATTAATCAAAACTTTTTGTCACAAGGCTGACTTCATTGAAAGTTTTTGCCACAAGGCTGGTTAAACAAAAAACATCTTTATCATTCTAAGCGCCATAAGTGGCACAGCCCAGGGCTTATAATGAAAAGATTTCAAACAAAAATCAAACAGATGTATGTGATGATATAGATTAGATACATCGAACATTGAGATGACATTTGTCTCTTATCCTTTGCTTCCACTAGCATAAGTGGGAACTACGATTGCTCTGACTTTCTCAACATCCCTTTGAGAATACGTAGGCACAAGGTCGTATCCTTGGCGAGCAAAACTTCTCCCTCAAACCACTCAAACCTTAGCACCCGTAGACCCCGAGCTACAGATGCTCTGATTCCCTCTAAGGGATATGTATGCAGAGGATCGCGATGATCTTTGCGAGCATAATCAAACAAACACCTTAGGTCCCACCTATCTCACAACACAAGAACCTCCACCATAACATAGAATGATAAACATAACAAAGAAACCTATAGAGTACTATAGATACGTTGGGTGCTAATACCTTCCCTTCGTATAACCAACCCTCTTACCCGGAATCTCTCCCCCACTTTTTTAGGTTATTGCAGCTTTTTTCCTTTTCCTACTTTGGAAACAATAAAAAGTTTGGTCGAAACAAAAGAAAAATCATTTTTTGAGCACTCGAGCCCAAAGAATGCATCAGGTGTCTCATCCCGAAAAAGATACGATTTTTCCCCGCGACAGGGGTGTTCAAAACCAAACTGGCCCGATAAAAAACTGCAAAAACTGAACCAAACCAAACCAAAACCGTAAAAAACCGCAATTGGTTCGGATGTGTTTGGGCCATTTTTTAACAAACTGCGCGGTTCGATTCGGTTTGCGGTTTGTATTTTACAAACCGAATCAAACTGCATTATGTTACATTCTCCCAAACTTCAATTAACTTATATTCAACCCAAACTCAAACCTATTATGCCTTAGCCTTACGATTACGAATGATTTTCTCTTCCTCACACTTAAGGTTTCAGTTTAAGTCTTATCAAATCTCTCCTAGCTGTAACACCCCAAATCTACCCGATAAATTATACGGAAAATCAGAGAATAAATTCCAAACAAATTGATTTGAGGTATCACATATTCGTCATTCAAAAACAATTATGGCTTAATTGCCTTCATATAGATACATAGCACGTAACTTAAAACGGACAATTAAATCATTATTAAAAAATCACTTTGTTTCAAATTAAATAGTTAACTCGCAGCGGAATCATCAAACTTCATAAATATTCTAATCAAATCGTAGCATCATTGCACAGTGACTTTAAGTTACAATTTAAAACATAATTCACTTAAAAATTCAGCAAACAAATTAATAAATAAAACAATCGCTTTATCCCCCCCGAGTGCTACGTATCAGAGCAAGACACCAACTCGATTAACAGCAATTAAAGACTTCATAAAATCACTTCAAATTTCCATCGCTATCTTGAGTACCTGTCAATTTCCCATGGTAGGGAAACATCATTCAGAAAGGGTGAGATATCTACCAATATAAACAAACGCATGATAAACAATATATTAGAATTAAATCATACAAAATTATCACGTTACGGATTTCAGACAACAGTTATAATAACAATTAACCTGAACAGTTATAATAACAAAAATCAACAACAACAACGTATTAATAGTTATAACAACTATTTCTCATCTTCCAGACAATACCTGCCACAACACGTCATTAGTATAACAACTTATAATTACAACTTCACATTATCACAACTCAATAACTCAAGTCACATCACGTCACAATTAAATCACACTCATGCCACATATAATGAGACTCTAACAAATGCACATGCATGTGGTACCCAGGGCTTCAGCCCCCATCGTCAATTGCCAGTTAACAGAGGCATCAAGGCATAAGCCTACGTCGCTAATTTGCCAATCCAGGCCGTCGCCAAAATGCATATGTATATGAATGCAACAAACACATACAACAACATCATCGTCACAAAAGGCATAAGCCTATATCGTCGCTATACCAATAAATAGAGGTATACATCGTCACTGAAACATCCTTCAACATCGCATAAAACAACAACAATTATCACCACAACAATAACTAATTTCATCGAATCAACACGACAGAATCACAACAAATAATCAGGAATAATTTCCTACGAATTTAACCCCCACATATCATTCATCATGAATCCGGTTATAGAGTTAGAACCCCACCCCTTACCTTGTATTCGGAGTCCGTTCTACAATTCTACCGATCGAAGCCATCTAGCCTTAGCTCCCAACCATTGCATCTTTTAATCAGAATCAAAAGCTGAAAATTTTCCCAAATATGCAGCTATAGTGCGATGATCATATCTCACATCTCAGACATTATTTTAAAGATCCCAACGGTCAAAAGTTAGTTATAGGTGTTGCGAACCTACCCACAAAATTTGGTGACGATCCAACGGTTAACGAATCGGGGATCTTCGATTTAGTGAGACTGCTGCAAGAAAAACGGGAATGAATTTCTCTCCTATTTTCTCTCTTCTCTACAACTTCCCATGACCAATTCCCCAAGACTTTTTCTCTTCTAATTAGCCTAATCCTTATCTTAACCTAATTTCATTAAATCTATTGGGCCTAACATTCACACCCCACGTTTTACTACCACTATCACTTAATTAGGTCCATATAATAAATCTAGTATTTCTTCAATACTATTTCTACAACTTAATCAATTAATTAATCGACTAATTAATCATAAAAACCCATGTCAACAATTCTCAACACTCCACAAATTCAATAATTAAATTCGAAATAATTTGAATGTATATAATTAAATAATTAACTAAATACCGGGTGTTACAACTCTCCCCCACTTAGAATATTTTCGTCCTCGAAAATTTATCTGATACAACCATCATCAACTTCACTTCCACGTCCAACCATCCAACTTAACAACCAATTAACACATCTCAAATCGACTACACATATGTCGACCATTCCGGTACTTCTTCAACATAACCGTTACTAACTTGTTAACTATTCCAACGCCATTTGAAAATGCAAACATCGACGCCATGCCGCGACACTCTTTACGGTATCTCCAAAACTTCTCAAATGGGACACTTAATTCTTAAAATTTCTTCTAAACAAACCCTTTAATTACTCCTTCAATTCACTCAACTCTGACACTGACATCCTGTGCGGCACCAACAAACAAGTCCAGTTCCAAGGACAAGCGTAACCGCAAATTCCATCTCTTTCCAACATCATCATGCTATAAATAAGTCTATTACAGCTTCTGAAACCATTTTAAAAATAAATTTCATTTTGTTAGCTTTCCAACGCTTCAAACGGGACTCAAATCGGATACCCAGAACTCCAGTTATGAATTTTTGAAGTTTCACAAAAAATTCAGCAATTTCCTGCGTTTTGCTTACGGAAATTTCACTCAAAAACTCATTTTTCTTCAACTTAAACATATTCCAAACAACTCTTAACATATCTCCTCACTCCCAAACTTTTTATAACTCGAGAGACACATTCTTTCGCCGAAATTCAGTTTCCGAAACACCAAGACAACAATCCTCTTTGCGAACTTGCAACTGAACCACATCCGAGAAGCAAAGCTTCTCCCCCACTTCGCTCAAACTAATTCCTGCAACAACCAGAAAGCAACAAGTACTGACAGTGTTTCACACACTTGTCGCGTACAGAGGAATAAATAACATTAGACAACTTGGCCGGACGGACCGACCTGCTCTGATACCACTAATGTAACACCCCAAATCTACCCGATAAATTATACGGAAAATCAGAGTATAAATTCCAAACAAATTGATTTGAGGTATCACATATTCGTCATTCAAAAACAATTATGGCTTAATTGCCTTCATATAGATACATAGCACGTAACTTAAAACGGACAATTAAATCATTATTAAAAAATCACTTTGTTTCAAATTAAATAGTTAACTCGCAGCGGAATCATCAAACTTCATAAATATTCTAATCAAATCGTAGCATCATTGCACAGTGACTTTAAGTTACAATTTAAAACATAATTCACTTAAAAATTCAGCAAACAAATTAATAAATAAAACAATCGCTTTATCCCCCCCGAGTGCTACGTATCAGAGCAAGACACCAACTCGATTAACAGCAATTAAAGACTTCATAAAATCACTTCAAATTTCCATCGCTATCTTGAGTACCTGTCAATTTCCCATGGTAGGGAAACATCATTCAGAAAGGGTGAGATATCTACCAATATAAACAAACGCATGATAAACAATATATTAGAATTAAATCATACAAAATTATCACGTTACGGATTTCAGACAACAGTTATAATAACAATTAACCTGAACAGTTATAATAACAAAAATCAACAACAACAACGTATTAATAGTTATAACAACTATTTCTCATCTTCCAGACAATACCTGCCACAACACGTCATTAGTATAACAACTTATAATTACAACTTCACATTATCACAACTCAATAACTCAAGTCACATCACGTCACAATTAAATCACACTCATGCCACATATAATGAGACTCTAACAAATGCACATGCATGTGGTACCCAGGGCTTCAGCCCCCATCGTCAATTGCCAGTTAACAGAGGCATCAAGGCATAAGCCTACGTCGCTAATTTGCCAATCCAGGCCGTCGCCAAAATGCATATGTATATGAATGCAACAAACACATACAACAACATCATCGTCACAAAAGGCATAAGCCTATATCGTCGCTATACCAATAAATAGAGGTATACATCGTCACTGAAACATCCTTCAACATCGCATAAAACAACAACAATTATCACCACAACAATAACTAATTTCATCGAATCAACACGACAGAATCACAACAAATAATCAGGAATAATTTCCTACGAATTTAACCCCCACATATCATTCATCATGAATCCGGTTATAGAGTTAGAACCCCACCCCTTACCTTGTATTCGGAGTCCGTTCTACAATTCTACCGATCGAAGCCATCTAGCCTTAGCTCCCAACCATTGCATCTTTTAATCAGAATCAAAAGCTGAAAATTTTCCCAAATATGCAGCTATAGTGCGATGATCATATCTCACATATCAGACATTATTTTAAAGATCCCAACGGTCAAAAGTTAGTTATAGGTGTTGCGAACCTACCCACAAAATTTGGTGACGATCCAACGGTTAACGAATCGGGGATCTTCGATTTAGTGAGACTGCTGCAAGAAAAACGGGAATGAATTTCTCTCCTATTTTCTCTCTTCTCTACAACTTCCCATGACCAATTCCCCAAGACTTTTTCTCTTCTAATTAGCCTAATCCTTATCTTAACCTAATTTCATTAAATCTATTGGGCCTAACATTCACACCCCACGTTTTACTACCACTATCACTTAATTAGGTCCATATAATAAATCTAGTATTTCTTCAATACTATTTCTACAACTTAATCAATTAATTAATCGACTAATTAATCATAAAAACCCATGTCAACAATTCTCAACACTCCACAAATTCAATAATTAAATTCGAAATAATTTGAATGTATATAATTAAATAATTAACTAAATACCGGGTGTTACACTAGCGGTATTGTACATTCTTCTCATCTTCTTTTCCAAATACAGATCACATATTCTTTTCTAGTCTTTCATCTCTTAAGTTCTTTCTTTTTCATTTATTATTGTTATTCTACTGTTTTCTCTTTCAATTATGTTTTTAATGTTGCTCTTCTTATCTAATCACATATCTCCTGCTCTTTCTTTTTCATCTCCTCTTTTTTTATATTTCATTATAATGTTTTTGATATTATTTTATGCTACTATTTTATGTTTTTTATTTCACTTTTATCTAATATTATTTTTGTATATTAAATGGACAGTTGTTATCCAAATATAATGAATTTTATTGTTATATAATAACGCATAAATGACTAAATGCAAAGTTATGCTGTCATCAATATATGTATGTATGAGTCAATAAATTTTGTAATAAAAAATCGAACCAGCCGAACCAATCCAAACCGCATTAGTTTGGTTTTACTTCCAAAAGTCAATCGAACCAAACCGAATCACACTTTTTCCTCTTGCGATTCGGATGATTTTTTACGTCAAAACCGCTCAAACCGCACCGGGGTCGGCCCTAGGGGTAGGCCACCAAAGCTACCGCCTAGGGCCTCACTTTTTTAATATTTATCTAGTATTAATTAATTGATTTTTTTTAAATAAAAATTTAAATAATATTTTAATCAAATAAATAATAACATATTAAAATTTTATAATAATAACAATTATTTAAGGTGTATATTTTATAATTGATTAATTTAAAAATTAAAGTCGTTTTAAGTTTTTCAAGATCATGTATAAGTTTATAATGGTTTAACTGCATAAAATTAATAGGCCATATTTTTGTTATTATTTAACTATAATTAATATTTTTTTAATCTTTTTTAGTCATCAACTCAATAGTAAACATTTTTGGACCCTTTGTCGGAACTCTGCCTTGCATTTTTAAATTAAAAGAATATTTGAAATTTAAGTTTTCTTAAAGAACTTTTGCTAACATTTTTGCAATAATATTTTTTTTAAATGCAAAGAAACGTGTTTAGATGTGTTGATTGTATTATCAATTAAAAAATATATATATAATTTAATGATTTTACATCCTAAAAAACCTAAAATTAAAATATATTAATTTAAAATAAAAATATTTTTATTATTTTAAAAAAATTAATTTAAAATTTCGCCTCAGGCCTCAAGATGTCTTGGGCCGGCCCTGAACCGCACCGCAAACACCTATGGTTAAACTTGATAAAGAAATAATTTGTCTGACCAATGATTTTGTTTGTGTTAAATGGATGCTTTTAGTTTATATTTAGGGTTAAATACGTTTTTAGTCCCTATAAATATGCGACCCTGTATTTTTAGTCCCTATAAAATTTTTCTTCGATGAATAGTCCTTATAAAATTATTATGCACCTAGTTTCAGTCCCTACTGTCAAACTAATGTGTATTTTAGAATGATTATTTTACAGACATGTTCATAATGTTTTAAAAAGTTCCTGGAAAAAAAAGAGACTCAAAATTTAATTTCTAAGTTGAGATTTTCATTACTTTTATCATTATTTTTTGAAATTTGAAAATTTCATATTTAATTCTTATCATTTTAAAAAAATTATTAAACTTGGTAAATAAATATTTTACAATATTCTAAATATATATAAAAAAAATTATTCAAAAATTTATAAATTAAAGGGTAATTAAACAGTTTTTAAAATTTTAGAAAATAGTAGGGACTGAAATTGCATGCATAAAATTTTTAGAAGGACCATTCATTGAAGAAAAATTTTATAGGGACTAAAAATGCAGGGTCGCATATTTATAGGGACTAAAAACGTATTTAACCCTTATATTTATATTGTTGTTGTTGAATTTATTTTATGAAATGTATATGTTGATTAATTTTTACTAGTTCGTAATGTTGGTGCACAATGAATAAAGAAGATGACGACAAAGAGAATAACGGCGCATGATTAATGAGAGAGAATAAAGTTGTTGTTAATAAATGATAGCTACTACAAGCCTATTTATACAAAAGAAAAATCTTGCCACATCAGCCCTAATAAGGTAAACTTAGTGAACAAGTCTAAAGGTACACATAGTACAAAACTAACAAATACTAAAGTACCCATACTAATAAACAGCTAAGCTAATGGCACCCAGAAGATAGCATCTTCTGGTCAACAACATCTTCTGAGTAACCATCAGAAGATCAACCCACATCAGAACTTCAGATGCTCGTCTTCTGAATATTGAATTACTCTTCAATACCATCCCTTAATTCATATTCTTCAATCAAAGCTGACAACACCAATTCCATCCCTTAAGAGCAGAAATTGGTCCGTCTTGATCGCCTTCGTCAGAACATCTGCCATCTGCTTCTGGATGCTGCAATGCACAACTTCTAATGTTCCATTCTGGACTTGTCTTCTCATGAAATGATACTTAGTCTCAATATGCTTGCTTCTTCCGTGTAACACAGGATTCTTGGCAAGATTGATTGCAGACTTGTTATCATCATCAGCTTCAAAGGCTTCTTCACTTTAATCTTCAGATCTTCTAATAAGTTCAGAAGCCACACAGCTTGACATGCAGCTACAGCGCCTGCGATGTACTCAGCTTCACAGGTTGATAGAGCTACAACAGCTTGCTTCTTGGAACTCCAAGAAATAGGACCTCCTAGAAACATGAACAAATATCCAGAAGTACTCCTTCTATCAACTCTGTCTCCACACTAATCAGAGTCAGAATAACTCAATAACTCTGATTCTTCCTTTCTCCCAGAAGGAAACAATATGCCATACTTCAGAGTTTCCTTGACATATCTCAAGATTCTGACAGCAACTTGGTAATGGGACCACTTAGGTTTACTCATGAACCTACTAACCAATCCAATTGCATAGCATATATCAAATCTGGTATTACACAAATACCTCAGAGAACCCACCAGCTGTTTGAAGATCATAGCATCAACATATTCACCTTTAGAATCAGAGTCCAACTTCTTATTCGTTTCTGATGGTGTAACAGCGGCCTTGCAATTCTCCAGCTTGAATTTCTTCAGAAGTTCTAACTCATACTTCAGTTGATGCAGAATGATACCATCTTCTGAGTACAGAATCTCCATCCCTAGAAAATATGACATTTTCCCAAGGTCTGTAATCTCAAACTCATTCATCAGCACCTTCTTGAACTTCATCAGATCTTCTGGGCAACTCCCTGTAAGCAATATCTCATCAACATAAAGACATAGCAAAATCATATTGCTTCCAGAATGTCGCACATAAACTCCATATTCCATCTCACACTTCTGAAACCCTTGCTTATTGAAAAATGAATCAATCTTCAAATTCCAAGCTCTTGGCGCTTGTTTCAATCCATACAGAGCTTTGTGTAATTTGTACACCATCCCTTCCTGATTATTTTTCACAAAGCCAGGGGGTTGTGACACGTATACCTCCTCTTGTAATGGAATGTTCAGAAATACAGACTTTACATCCAGATGCATCAAGGACCATCCTTTGTTCGCAACTAACGCAATCACCAGTCTGATTGTTTCATGTCTAGCTACAGGAGCAAACACCTCAAAGTAATCTAGTCCAGGTTTCTGAAGAAAACCTCTAGCCACTAGCCTCGCTTTGTGTTTGCCAACTGAGCCATCTGGATTCAGCTTTACCTTGAAAACCCATCTGACGCTGATGGCTTTCTTCTTCTTTGGAAGTTCTGTCAGCTTCCAAGTCTTGTTTCTTTCTATAGCCTCAAGTTCTTATTTCATGGCATTCATCCAGACTTTCTTCTTGAGCGCTTCTTCTATACTCACTGGTTCAGAATCTACTAACATGGTACACTGAATGACCTCTCCTTCTGAGTCAACTTCTGTGTCTTGCAACATGTCAAAATCTGCAAACTTTCTAGGTGTAGTTCTGACTCTTTGTGGTCGTTGAGCTACTTCAGAGTCAGTTGCTTCAGAGTCACCACCCCCATGATCGTTTCCAGAAGCTTGTCCTCCAGATTCTACATCTTCAGAGTTTTCCCTTCCAGGATCATGACTACCACCAGATTCTGGATCATCATCAGAATCAAATTCACCATCTAACTCATCTTCAGAAGATTCTTCATCTTCTGACTCATCTTCAAAAGATTCTTCATCTTCTGATTCTAACTCTTCTTCAAAAGTTATCTCTACACCAGAAGTTGGTTGAGACTCTCTCCAATCCCAAACTTCTGATTCTTTCACAATGACGTCTCTGCTGACTTCAACTCTATTAGTTTCTGGACAATAGAGCTTGTATGCACCTGTACTGTGGTACCCCACCAATAACATCACTTTGCTCCTATCATCCAGCTTCTTCCTTCTAGCTTCTGGAACATGTTTGTAACACACAGAACCAAAAACCTTCAGATGACTGACACTTTGCTTCTCCTTAGTCCACTTCTCTAAAGGAACAATTTCTTTCAGCCTCTTTGTTGGACACCTGTTGAGCACATATGCTGCAATAGCAACACCTTCTCCCCATAGATTATGAGGAAGCTTCTTCTCTTTTAGCATACTTCTCGTCATATCAAGCAAAGTACGGTTTCTACGTTCAGCAAGACCATTGTGTTGAGGAGTATAAGGAGAAGTAACCTCATGCTCAATTCCATTATCATCACAGAACTTCTGGAATTCTGTAGAGTTATACTCGCCTCCACCATCCGTTCTGAGAATTTTTATCTTCTGACCACTCTGTTTCTCAGCCTTCACCTTGAACTTCTGGAATTCTATAAACACCTCAGTCTTAAACTTGATAAGTGTTACCCACTTCATTCTTGTGAACTCATCCACAAAAGACACAAAATACCTATTTCCTCCAGGTGAAGGTTCTGGAAATGGTCCACACACATCAGAGTGCACTACTCCCAGAGCATGCTTTGCTCTTGGAGCAACTTCTGATACAAATGGCAATCTGGGTTGCTTGTCTTTCATGCATACTTCACATGAATTCTCAGGCTTCACAATCTTTGGAATGCCATGTACAAGCTTCTTAGAATTTAGATGCCCTAGGCTTCTATAGTTCAAGTGCCCCAACCTCTTATTCCACAGCTTACTATCACCTTATGAGCCTTCAGCACTCAGACATTCTGTTTCAGCTGTTTCTACATTCACCTTGAATGTTTTGTTGCTTCCCTATTCAGATTGCATAATCAACTTCTGATTGAAATCATACAACTTCAAGAGGTTGTTCTTCATAACAACTGAGAAACCTTTCTCAATGAGCTGACGCACACTCATCAGATTGCTTCTGATTCCAGGAACATACCAAACATCTTTGATCAGAACAGTCTTTCCATTCTTCACTTTGACTTTGATATATCCCATACCTTCTGCATACAGGTACTTATCATCAGCACATCTGATCTTTGTCCTCCTTTCAGAGTCAAAGTCTATCAGCCATTGTTTGTTTCCCGTCAAGTGATTTGAACACCCAGTGTCCATATACCACCACTCTGACGAACATCTTCCGTCAGACTCTGAAGCCATCAATAGCACAGGTTCATCATCTGAATCACCTCTAGCTATGTTTGCTTCTTCTGATTTCCTTCCTTTGTTTGTCAAACAGTCTCTAGCAAAATGGCCAAACTATTTGCAACAGTAACATTGAACTTTCTTCTTATCCTTTCCCTTCTGATATCTCTTCTCATCAGAAGTTGAGGCTTCCTTCTGGAATCTATCACCACGTTTATGCTTCTGGTCCTTCTTGACAAAAGAAGCCTTCAGAGCTTGCTCAACTTCTCTCTCTGAAGTTCTCTCAGTCAGACGCAACTCTTGTGCTTCTAAATTGCTTTGCAACTCTTGTGCTTCTAAATTGCTTTGCAACTCTTCTCTCTGAAGTTCTCTCAGTCAGACGCAACTCTTGTGCTTCTAAATTGCTTTCCAAATTGAGGAATAAGTGACCTCAATATCTTCTCTATGATTACTTGTTCAGAAAGGGTTTCTCCACAAGTCTTCATCTCATTAGTGATCAAAATCACTCTAGAGATATACTCAGAGACTTTCTCATTGTTCTTCATGTTGAGATTCTCATATTGCTTTCTCAGGGATTGAAGCTTCACCTTCTTCACTGATACGTCACCACCATAACACCTGACCAGTATATCCCACGCCTCCTTTGACGTCATAGAATCAGCAATCTTCTCAAACACATTCACATCCACACACTGATGGATGAAGAACAACGCCTTTTGGTCTCTCTTCTTCGTCTCTCTCTGCGCTTCTCTTTGTTCTTCTGTTGCATCTGCTGCAACCGGAACATATCCTCCAGTGACAAGATCTAGAACATCTTGAGCACCAAATAATACACGCATTTGAATCATCCATCTATTCCAGTTTTTACCATCAAGAACTGGAAGTTTGGTATTCAAATTGTTTCCACTCGCCTTTAAACTTGTGCAGAAAAAATAGATTTCACTCACACAGTGTTTCCCAACCCACAAACAACCAAGAAAAATGTGATTCAACACAACTTTGTTTCCCAGAAACAAAATCAATCACATAGTCACACAAACTCACGTTCACTCGTGTTTCCCTGTGTTTGGAACCGGAGCTCTAGATACCAATTGTTGGTGCACAATGAATAAAGATGATGACGACAAAGAGAATAACAACGCAGGATTAATGAGAGAATAAAGTTGTTGTTAATAAATGATAGCTACTACAAGCCTATTTATACAAAAGAAAATTTTTGCCACATCAGCCCTAATAAGGTAAACTTAGTGAACAAGTCTAAAGGTACACATACTACAAAACTAACAAATACTAAAGTACCCTTACTAATAAACAGTTAAGCTAATGGGACCCAGAAGATAGCATCTTCTGGTCAACAACATCTTCTGAGTAACCATCAGAAGATCAGCCCACATCAGAACTTCTGATGCTCATCTTCTGAATATTGAATTACTCTTCAATACGTAGCATGCTTAGATTTCAGAACTCAAACTCTAAAAATATGTTTAAAATCCTAGAAATCAAACCGAATATTTTTGAAAAATTCAAAGTACTCATGAAAAATGTAGACAGAAGAGAATGTCATGAGAATTAAGAGTACTCGTAGTACTTGCAAGACTCAAAGTTCAGCCTTAACCAAATTCGAGTAACCCATATTACATGTAAAACCAGATATAAAACAACATTGTAGTCAAAGATGAGACTTCTAAAGTTTTAACATTTTAAGGAGTTTGTACTGCTCAATCATGTGACAAGGGTGTAACTTGAGCAATGGGTGTTGGAAGTGGCGAGCTTCGACACATGGGACATGAGAGGTTTAGCCTAAACCATGTAGCAACACACTCCTTATGAAAGAAGTGACCACAATCAGATAAGAGTCGCAACGAGTCTGAATCTTTATAATCTCCCAAACATATTGAGCAAGTTAGTGATGTTGAATCAGCCTTATGAAGCTTAACTTGTGAATACAACAAAATAGGGTAACTATTCAGGACTGCATCTTGTTCTTCCGCACAAACTTCAATATTCAACTCGGTATGATCTCTCTCCATCCAGATCACTGTTCTGTTGGAATTGCTGCCGCCACTAGATTGTAACATGTTTTGCCAGTTTCTGTTGTTACAGTAACATGTACATAGAGCTATGAACATCATTAAAAGAATAAAGGCGAAAGACATTCCAAGATAGTAATATGTTAACATATTTGAGTTGTCTGAAGGGTTGTAATCAGAACTGTAAGTGCTGTTCATGGTTTTTTATGTCTGAAGGAAAAGGCTATGATGATGGTTAAAGAGAGAGGGCTATATTAATTGCGTGAGTTAATTGAATATATAACTTGCAAGGTGCAAATATAGAGAAGGGGAATAAAATGTCAACTTGAGGGTAGTTGCTGTGTGGTGATGGTAGTTTATTAAGTCTATATGCACTATGCATGCCTCATGATGTTTTTGAAGTCAATAGCTGGTGTAGGCTATAAATGTATCTGTCATGTGTTAACCTCAATTGTATATTTAAGGTAAGTTTATATTGTATGGTTCTAGTTGCTTGCTACATATTTAAACAATGTTTAAATGTGTTGTATTTCTGATCATGCGTTAAAAGTAGCTCTTGAAAATCAAACTTATGACTAATTCATAACAAAAATGTTGCTCCATCTAACTATGTTTTTAGAGTCAAATAATTAGTTAGTTCTTAAGACTTGCATTTTTCCTTGATTGAATATTAGACCTCAACTCCTTTATTTAAAAAGATATTGGTGTGTAACATTAAATGAATCTAAAAAGATTTATGAACATTTAATATTTAAAAGTTATAGTAATAGAGAGAATCATTCCTCTTTTAAATCAATTATTTATTTGTCCACTCTGCTTTCTACATCAGTTCGAGTAAAGCATGATAATATATAACAACATTTTCAACTAATAGCTTAATTAAAAATCCTCACCTCAAACAAAATTAACTAAAAAATTGGTAAATTTTTAGCCAACTTGACTTAAAAAATTGTTCTCTATTTATTCTTAAAAAATTAAAGTAGAAAAACATTTTATATAGGAGTAAACCTTTGAAAAATTGTAAATAATTTAGCCATAACCCAAAAACAGCTAGTCACATCAACAAACTAACAAGTGGTATTCACAAGCTAGTATTTACTTCACTTGTAAAAATAAAAATGTAATAAATCTACATTGGGTGTTAATAAATTACCAACAAAACTTCAAAGGCAATCTAGAAAGAAAGAAAAAAACATTACTAAATCATCTATAGTAGACATACAGAAACTGTCATACTAAGTCACCCATATTCTTATGGGATTTTCCTGGCGATTTATCAGATTCATGGTTTAGATAATATTAAATAAATTAATAAATTTGGAAAAAAAAACTAATATGATTCGCATAATTAAATTGGTATCACAAAAGTGTACACATTTTACTGACCATAACTAATAACTGCCGAATTCTAAGTTTATGCCAAACACCAGTAATATTTTTTTCCATTTTCCGTGTCAATGTGCTTCAATACAAATAATGACAATGAAATTACTGTATAAATCAATGTTATCAAGTTCTGCACAACTTTACAGGGTCTTGCTACGCCAAGGAAATAAAAAGCATTCTTTAACCGCGTAGGGTTGCCCGAGGGACAGCAGGTAAACCCAGTTCATCTTCAGTCTGTGAGTATTAAGGAAATCAATCAGGACCAAAAAAATAACTATGCAACATTAAAGTAAAAAAAATAGAGTAATTCACTACTACATAGAGTTCAGAATTGTTCTTTTGAACAGCATCAAGAATATAGCTTATCAGCTAGAACTAGTAGACATAAAAAAGCCCGAGTAACTACACAAAGGTTGACAGCTAATAACATAGAATCCTTTGAATAATAATCAAGTAAATCGAACATAGAAACATGTTTACAAGTTACACCATCAGAAATGCAACATCAAGTATCCACGGGTTACCTATGAGAATACAATTTTCACAAAAATGGGATCAAAAGTATAGGCTGCTTCTTCATTATAACGAAGAAAAAGGCAGATGATGTATTGAACAAGCCTTCCACTTTCCAGTTTCTTATTGATTTTATTCAACTATGGTCAATTTCAGAGCTCAAATAGACTCAGCTCCAATTACAAGTAACTACTGTTTGCTAGTTTATAAAATTCAGATTCCTATATTTGCCTTTCAACCATCAACGAACAGAAAATCGAAATTCAATAATTTTGGACAATACCGTCCAATAACTAAACAGTCTCATCTTATCCCTGCCGCTGTAGAAACCAATACCAAATTCTTTTATAAAAAAGTTCAATGATATTACCAGCATTGCTCTACAATCTAACTACTTAGATTTCAATAAAAGAAAATTCAAAAACTGTCTTGCTAAGTTAATCCCTCCTCAAGAGGAAAAGTGTTCATCAGTAACCAATATACATACTCCCACCAAGATATGGCAAAAATATTTCTATAAAGAAACACACAAACATGTTTTAAGCGTATAATCGTATAGTTTGCAATGAGAATCGAGAAAGAATTTTCCCCCTTAAGAAGAAAATCGTCTTAAGTATAGCTATAAATTATAATAACAAAAGGAAAAAATAATTTCATATTGATAAAATAAAATAAAAGCAATATACTATACTTGGACATTGGATCTGCCATGTGGAGCTGATGTTTGACCGGTTGGAGCTGAAGGTAAGTTAAGCTCTGAATCCAAATCAGATTCTTTATCAGGTTGGAGGTAGGAGGGGACTCCTTCAGATTCATTTTCCATGTCTGCTTCCAGCGCATCAAGTTCTGGTATATACCAAAATAAACAAGAGAGATATTTTTTAGATACTTCATCACCGGAAAAAAATCATCTACCTTAGAGGAGTGATCATTCCTTAAAAGTAAAAGTGTATTGTAAATTACAATGCAACCAACACCGACAAATGAAACAACTTATAACATTTCACTTAGAACACTGTTTTTCTTTTCATTTGAACTAGGATTCAAAACAAAGTAAAATCTCAAAAGCTGATTCTCAAAAAGGTGGCCAACATACATCTCAAAAGATTAAACAATTCCTTAACTTACCACCCAAAAGTTCCTCCTCGTCTATGTCATCAGGAACACTATAGCTTCTACCCAAAGTCTCTTGGATTTCATTACTTACATCCATCAAGTCCATCATTTCATCTTGCAAGTTCTACAAATTCAATTAACAAACAGTAAGACCTAAAATTCTCAATGATAAACTAGATGGAAGCTATAAGAAAAGGAAACAATGCACACATCAATGTCTTGGATCTTCACAGTTTTCATCATTCCCTTCAAATCCTTGTTGGCAGACTTCAAAGCTGACATCTGAAAAAGGGGAGGGGTGGAAGGAAATAAAGAGAAATTTGTGAGTAAGTGTATTCAAATTATATATCTACTAGGCAAAATATTCTTCCAGGTCATTCAACTTCTGAAAACCTAAATATATATACTAGATTGATATAACAGAAGTATAGTGCATAGTGAATAGCATCGTTATAAAGATAACCCTCCTGAATTACAAACCATTCATCCCCTACTTCTTGTGAGGTAGGCAGCAGGTTCCAAACAGGATACAGACAAAGCTTCGCCTCGAACCATGCCCCTTAAAGCGCTACCAAGACAAACGAATGTTTTATAGTGAATATGGTTACCCCAATCATCCTCACTTAATATAGCATATAGCATATAATTGGCGTTATCAAATATATAGAAACTTTGCAAATCGATACAGACATCCAAATATTTGAATCTTAAAAATGGATGAAATTCCAAATGATAAATAATAAAACAAAAGGGCGGCGCAGTACTTCACAAGGCTCGCCGTCAGAATTGAAGGGTTTAGAAAAGATCAAATGAAGTAAGACATATCCCACTAATGGGGGGAGACTGTTTTCCTCATCTGTAACCACAGGTACCAAAGAAGCACCTTTTAGCCAAGGCTCACCCTCAGGAACAAATCATGAAACACAAAAATTGATTAAGTTTTCCCTTTCTAAAATCAGGCTGCTTAAAAGCATCAAGTCTTATGACTTGCTATTAGAGAGGGTGGGATGAAGTTATGCCGTAAATTGTTTGATTGAATAAGTAGGGGAAAAATATAAAACATGCCTTCTTTAAGAATAAAATTATCTTCAAAGGCCGGTAAAAATATAGATGTCATAGAGATGGATCAATGAAAAGAGTTCAATCAATACGTGGAAAACATAGAAAACTAAGCTCTTGGAAACATACAGTTTGTTGAGCATCTTTAATTCCCTCAGCAGCAAATTGAACTTGATCGAGGTTGAATGTCTGATTGTACAACATATCGCGTTGACCTTCATACCTGATCAAAAGCATAGTGTATTGGTATATGAAAACAACAATATAATAATCACTCCATATATAATGTAATGAGTTAAGGAAGATTATTAGCTGCATGATAAAGCAGTTGAGCGTATTTAAAGTAAAAACTCAATATTTTCAATGTGAGTGAGAGCAATTGCATGAGTCTCTAGATTATGCTCGACAAAGAACAAGCTACTCACATTCGCTTTTGTTTAAGAACTCGCATGGCTCTGGATTTAATAGCTTCGAGAGTAGGACCAGGCCTTGTTTTCTTGATCTGTTCTTTGTATCTACTGAGTTCAACATCAAGCTTCTTAATCTTCTCATCCACAGTATCACCTCGTTTCATAATCTGCAATACACACAACAGTTATACTCCACCAAATAGATAACAGAAAAACTGAAGTGTTTAGAAACAAAAAAAATCAAAATTAAGAAAATCTACTAAAATTATGCAAATATATAACTATAACATAGAATTGTTTTACAAATTTAGATATTGGGAGATATAATATTGTTATAATTGAATAATTAACTTTAAAATCGAATTGAGAAGCAAAATTGAACAGATCTGCGAGTGCGCGAACAAACCCTAACGCTGATTGAATGAAATCGATTAGGGAAAGAAGAAAGTTACCCTTTCGTTGGCATCTTCGATGGAAGGAGGAGGCTCCTTGTTCTTTTTGGCGCCGAAGACTCTCTTCATCGTTTTTTGTGACCTAGAAACTCTTTACTTCTCAAAATTGAAATTGAATTCTATGTCTGTGAGGAATAGCACGAGATAAGAGAAAAGGAATGACCCAGACAACGCTGAGACTTTTGATTTAGGGTTTTGCTTTGGTTAACGCGGTGATAACCAGAGTTGTTTACGCGACGGAAACTTCTACCGAAATTCCTATTTCGATTCGATTATGTTTCTTTTTTTTGCGGGGAAGTGATTGGTTTGTTTTGCCACGTATTGTTGGGCTTGCCGTATTCGGTTTGTATATGGAAATTTAACTTCATAACTCAAAAATCTATAATATAAGAAAGGAAAATGTGTTGGTTAAGACGTATTAACCCTAGGTTAATTATGTGACAAATTTCACTTATGAGGGCAATTTGGGTCCAAAGTAATTATTTGTCAAAACATTAGTTGGTTTTAGTTACATAATTGCTATGTCTTACCCTATTTATTTGCTGCAATCTATTATTTATTATTATTCTTATACTTATCAGTTGCATTTGAACCGAAAACTGCAAAAAGGTGTCCACGGGCAGAACAGTTCCTGAGTGATGGTCTTCCCAATGACCACACTGTTTGCAGGTTATAAACTTTCTTTCCTATTCTCTTTCTTCGCTTTTCATATCAAGCCTTTTCTCTCCAGAACAAACCTACCACCAAGAACTATTGTCTTTTCACTATCTCTTCCTTTTACTTTCTTCTCACGGTGTTTGTTTCAATCCTTGAATTTTTCTGTATTGGATTTCTTTGTTTAACCTATAGCATTCAACTTGGCAATCGAAGATTTACTATTCTTTATCAATCTTATGTTAGTGTTGCAGGAATGGGAAGGAAGAAAGAATATTGGTTGTCTCAACGTTAGTTCATTGACAATCTTCTTCTAATTGTGTTTGTTTCAATCATTGATTTTTTTTCTATATTGGGTTCTTTTTATTTAACCTAAAGCATTCAACTTTGCAATTACTTTTTGGTTTTCCACTTGGTTTTCAATTTGGATCTTACCAGTTTTATTATATATGGTACTTGATTCGTTGATTTAACTTCGGTTCATTGAAATCTGAACTAGGGACTATTTTAATGTGAACCTGATAGGAGCAACTGGTTTAAAGGAAAATTCTTGGTCTGATTTGGACATGGTACCTTTTGTGTGGATAACTGATCCAGATTATATAGTGAAGCATTATCTCTTGATTAAAAGAGTAGCTGAAATATAGATGTTTTAACCTTTTCCCCTTCTATTTATAAAATTGTGAATCTGGACTGAATGATATGGTCAGAGTAGAGTATAAGGTTGTTGGTTCACATTCCTTCCTATTTTTTACTTTCAGCTCAAATATTATCAATATATTAATTTTTCGTGTTATTGGTTTCAATATTTCTGTATTTTATATTTATAGCATTCAATCAAACCATCAATTCAAAGCTATTTTTATTTTACCTTCATAAATTGAATATTTTGTTCTTTTGGGAATGAGTTTAAGAATCCAGGCGGTATGATCAACTACGAGATGAAGTGGCCAAGAGAAAAATAGTATGTGAGTTTCTGCAGGATGTAAGTTTCTTATATTGTGCACTAGATATCGTTGCTTGTAATCGGGGCTGGCCATGCTCTTAACGGGTTGTTGCTAGAACTCATTCATGGATTCACATGGTTTTCAGTAAGTTTAAGTGTAAGCCTTCGGGTAAAACAACTATGCAGAGCATGGTTGTGGATGTTTTCTGTTCTCACATTCTTTGTTTCTGGTATATTATGTGTGTTATTTGTGTCCGATTCAACTGACAGCGGTGAATTGTGTCTTGAGGCAGCTTTATATGTTCTATCTTTTCTAGGAGCAGTGTTACTTGTGTTATGCACATACGCATACAAAGCATATGAATGTGAAGATGCTGACAGGGAAATTGGTGAAAGTCTTTATGCTCCTTTAAATGACCAACTCAATGAAGATGAGCCTGTTAGCATTGTAACCCCATTTTCAAAAGCTGGATTCTTTAGTAAACTTCATTTTCACAATAACTTATATTCAAGTTGGTAATTCTTTGAACACAAGAAATTTGAAGACTAATTTCTCAGGCATGGTCACTGGCAATATGCTAATGTCAGATATGGAACCTGCTGATACAAAAAACTACTCATCTGGTATTCAAGTTGGTATCTGACAAAGAGTTTGTTTTGTCCACAAAGTTGTTTATGAGACAATTGTTGAAGCTGGGTCGTATTAAAGTTGAAGGTAAAGCGTAGTTACAGAGAAAAGCCAAGGTAATGTTTTTGGTGTTGAGAGTTACTGACTTGAAAGTTTAATGATTTATACATTAATATTTTCCTAATGAACATACTTATAGTTTGTTTTTTAATGCTTATCATCATGTTGGAAGATGGGAGAGTGCAAGGACTATGTTGAAAGAAATGGAAGTGAGTAATCTGCAACCAAATTCGTTTATTTATAGTCGAATATTGGCGAGTTATAGCAATAAAGGGGAGTGGCAGAAGTTGTTTCTGGTTTGGAAGGAGATAAAGCATTGTGGTGTGTAACTTAAACACATAATTATATGGTTTTATGGTCATTTTCATTTCTCTTCTAAGTGATTATGCTAGAGCTATTTTTATAAACAATTTGTTATGATATGTGTGCCTGTTTTTTCTTTAGTGTTCAAATAAATGACCTTGCAAACACTTGATAATGACCCTGCACTACATTCCTGTTGCTTATATACATTGTGAATAATTTTGAGTGTGATCAAGAAGAAAAGTAATCTTTATTTACTTCACATATCTACTGGTTTATTACTTACTTTCTAATTAAAACCTTTCTTATGTTCTATATCATGAAATGATCGTATATTTTATACATATTGTCTGTCTGCTAAGCTGATACAATTATGTAGCTAAGCTGATAGTTCTGTCTACTTTTAGTGAGGTGTTCATTTTTTCTATAACATTAGTGAGGATGATAGTGTTGTCTACTTTTAACATTATATTTGTAGCTAAGCTGATACAATTCCATATGTGTCTTCAAGACAAAAGTAATTAAATTAACATTTAGCATGTTGTTATAAAAAAGAAACTCCTATATTAATATAAAATTGATAACAGTTGATGGTTAATAAATATAATAAGATGTAAGTTAATTGATATCACCAAATGGAACTCATTAATCATGCATAAAAGGTAGAAAATGATGGTAAATGTGACATGTGGTTACAATCATTAACCATATTATAAACTTAATTAATAAAATAGTATTTAAATTGTGTAAACTATCTAATCTCTACATAAAGTTTTGATGTCAAATTTGTCTCAACACAACTCTTTATGAACAGTGATTTTGGACAGCAACAGTGGCTGAATGCATAAACAAATAAATTGAACTATAGATAAAAATATCAAAATTCAAATATTGATAGTGAAACTAAATTGATTTCCTAAACATCCACTGAACTTTTTAACACACTATGGTTTTATTACATGAGATAGGAGTATATTCATCTGTCTATAAAGTACAAAGTTGTTGAGTACTTTATCACAACCTGTCTTTTCTATTTTTGCAGCAGGCCTAACCATTCCTTTGATACACGATAAAAGTAAATTAGAGCAGGCAGAGCTAGCATATCTAGAGTCAACTACCTACCATTTCTGGTCCGTTTTAAACTACCAAGAACATGTAGGCTTCTTACTTTTATCATACATATAGGTGTATGTCATGGTAAAGTCATATAATTCATGTTTTCACTCAACCAATGTCATATTTTTTACTATATCATCATAAGTTATATATTAGTGTGCATTTCTCACTGTCTGTTTGTATTTTTAACTTAACAAGATTTTGTTACTTTGTTCAAGTGTCATTGTTCGAAGGTTTGTGTATTTTTTATCATCTAATTTTTTTATTAGATGGTAGTAGCATGAAGATTGGAATTTGATAGTATTTTTCATTATGTTCTTCTATTCCACTATAATTTTTAAATTTCACATGTTTCTCTTTCATCAAAGATTGGAATTGATAACTATTTAGATATTTTATTTTTCAACAAAAAATAATAATTAAAATAAATAGAAAGTATATATTTATGAACAACAGCCTAAATATTGAAATGCATTCGATTTCTGGTATGCTGAAATGCATTTAATTGTGTCCGGACATAGTTTGAAACAACCTAAAGTTTTTCAGCATATTTTGAAACATTTAATCTTACCATAATTTTTGATACGGGCATAGTTTGAAATATATAGGCTTTTGCAACCTCATTGAAACAAGTTTTTTATTATATTATTTCTGGCATGCTGAAATGCATTTAATGCATAGTGACTGATATCCTGGAGATGTACATTATCATAATCTTACTATATCTCCATTCTTTGGTATCTCTCATCATTGCTTTTGATTTTTTTTCAACCCACTTTCTTCAAATCAAACCCATTTTCTGAAACAAACATATCTATGGATATATCTTCTCTCAACAATTTAATTAATTTAATATTATTAATTAAAATTTATGCAATTAAAATAAAAATTTATAAAATTTATTTCTTTTCTAAGTGATTTTTTTTGTTTTAAAAACTAAAAAAAATTAATTTTAATATTTTTTGTTACATATATTTTTTATAAATGTGAAAAAATAAATTGTTGATATAAATATTTTTTATAAACGGGAAACAGTTTACTATTGGTACAATTATTTTTATAAATGAGAAAAAAATGTATTGTTGATATAAATATTTTTATAAATGAGAAAAAATGTATTGTTGATATAAATATTTTTATAAACAAAAAATGTGTATTATTGAACAAATATTTATTAACACAGGAAAAAGCGTATTGTTGATATAAATATTTTTATAATCGGAAAAAAGTCTATTGTTAATATAAATATTTTTTAAATGAAAAACAGCATATTGATGATACGAATATAAACGAAAAAAGTGTATTGTTAATACAATATTTTTATAAACGGGGAAAATAGTTTTGTTGATAAAAATATTTTAATAAATTGGAAAAAATTATTGTTGATACAAATATTTTTGTTAATGAAAAAAGTTTAATGTTGATAAAAAATTTGTATAATTAGAAAAAGGTGTATCGTTGATACAAATAATTTATAGACGGGGAAAAATATATATTATTGATACAAAATATTTTTATAAATTGAAAAAAAATCTACTATTGATACAAATATTTTTATAATTGAAAAAAATGTATTATTAATGGTACAGATATTTTTATAAACGATAATTTATTTCTGTTAATAAATACGCGTACCAAACCAGAACCCGTGCGTATGCACGGGTTAGTTACTAGTGTTATTTAAAAACTGAACTAGGCCAGTTGATCGAACCGGGAATCAGAGGGGATATCGGTCTAATCTGATTATTATATCAGATAAATTATTAAATCAATCAAAATCAATAAAATAAGCGAATCAGTGGTTTTGGAAAACTGACGTGTTAAATGCGTTTATTTTTTTCTCAAACAAAACGACGTCGTTTTGATAACTTAATATATATATATATATATATATATATATATATATATATATATATATATATATATATATATATATATATATATATATATATATATATATATATATATATATATATATATATATATATATATAGGGAGCGTATCCGGTGAGAACTGATATCTATTGTGAGAAACGAGAACTAACGATATTAACCTTCCGATTTAATTAACGCTTCAGATTTCTTTATTCTATACTTAACATTTAAAAATTCCATAAATAGAGAATCTAATCATAATTATTTTTTTATTTATTATATTAATATTTGGTATAAATAAAGACTAATATTTTTCTTACGCTAATATTTGATATAAAAAAAGACTAATATTTTTTTATTTAAAAAATTAAATAAATAATAAATTTTTAGTTTGCCAATATCTAATAAACACCATAATTAATATATTATTATTAGAATAGTAAAATTTATTTAAAATGCTGGTAACTTAAAAATATGTAAAAGTAAATTTTTTCAATTTGCTGATAAATAAATCAACTCAATTAAAATATAGGTGATAATTTTAAATTCTTTTCAAATTAATATATACGTAATAAATCAATAATTGTTTTCTTATGGTAAACGAGTCACAATAGTTGAAGATAAAAAATAAAACATTTATTAACTTGAAAATAAATAAATTAACAAAATTAAAATATATGTTATCATTTACATTTTTTAATATTTTAGATCAAATAAAAATATAAGTAATAAATCAATAATATATTTTTATTTATAATGGTCACAATAGTAAAACATTCAAAAATAAAAAGTTGGTTTTATTTATAATAGATTTATTATACTTGAAAATTATAGATCAATATATTAGAACGTTATACTTTTTTTATCAAAATAAATTATAGATTAATATATTTATAATTATGTAATGAATAAAATTACACTAAGTCTAAAACATAAATTAAAGATTATGTATATAGATTATTCAAAAATAAACAGTAAATTGAATTATATCTATTTGAAAGTATAAAATAAATATATTATAAATAATTTGGAATGTTCATTTAATTAAAAACACAATATTGATTTACATCTATATATTCATTCGATTAAAAATATTAAAGAATGTGAAATCATTATTTAAATATTAATTTTGTTTTATTTATTTGTTTGCAATTTCGAAAAAAATCATATTTCCAAATTCTACAATTGTGAGCATTTAATATAAATTTCACTATAGTGATAATATTATAACAATTATGGCGCCTTTAGAAAATTGGCAAACTAAAATTTTAAATATTATTTATTTATTTTTTAAAAAATAAAATGAATTGAAAAATATTAGTCTTTATTTATATCAAATATTGATATAATAAATAAAAAATAATTATGATTAGATTTTCTATTTATGGAATTTTTAAATATTAAGCATAATGAAAAAAATCCTGTAAGATGCTCTTCATATGGAATAAAGAAATCTGAAGCGTTAATTAAATCAGAAGGTTAATATCGTTAGTTCTCGTTTCTCACAATAGATATCAGTTCTCACCGGATACGCTCCCATATAAGGGACGTATCAAATGAGAACTTTTGTTATTATGAGAACTGAGAACTTTTAATAATAATCGTACGATTTAAAATCAATGCCTCGGATTTCACTCAAATTTTAAAAGACAATAATTAATAGATAGATTCTGATTTAAATACATATCACATAAATGCATATTTGAGCATTGATTTTAAATCGTACGATTATTATTAAAAGTTCTCAGTTCTCATAATAACAAAAGTTCTCATTTGATACGTCCCTTATATATATATATATATATATATATATATATATATATATATATATATATATATATATATATATATATATATATATATATATATATATATATATATATATATATATATATATATATATATATATATATATATATATATATATATATATATATATATATATATATATATATATATATATATATATATATATAAGGAGAGGTCAAATTACATCCAAAGAGTTACACTACAAGTTACACCGCTTAATAACTTCACATCGGATAAATAATTTTTAAAATCAACTGTTGAATTGAAATATACTATCATATAGATCATACCTATAAAATTTAAGATTAATCTATAATGATTTACTATACCATCAAGATATCCAAAGATAAACGTCAAAATGAACTTTAATATAACGGTAATTTTTTTTATATAACGTTAATTTTGATGTAATTCAATTACATAGTAAATCATTATATTTTGTTCAAAATTTATTTGAACGAACTTTTTATCCTTGAAATTAAATTTATTATGATGGCATGCCAACTGCAATAATGGCATACCTACAAACTAATACATCTACATTTGTAGATAATGCAATGACTATTATGTCTCCTCTTAATCCATACTTGGCATTAGGATCTGCTAGAAGCAATCCTAGTCGAATGACACAACCTCAATAAGGGTTAGGATATATCCCTCAAGTTATGTCACCTTTAATTGCTAGTTCCCTCTTGTGTGTGAGACAACAAATGGATGAAAGTAACCATGATATGGTGAATATGCTTACGCAGCAAATTGGTATTGTGTTTAATCTTTTGATCCGAAACACAAACCATACTTACCAATAATTGGCGGATCAAATGGGTCGAATTGCTGATTTCTTTATTGCTCTCCAAACGCCTATTCATCCAATTCCTAATAACCAAGTGTCACAGCCAGTTATGCGTCAACTCGTCGAACAGCTTATACACAGGGTAGTCAAAGGAGACTTAGGTCGAAATGGCCCAAAAGTAGTGTTGGTTAATAGTAACTAGGATGCAAATCAAGTAGTTAGGAAAGTCCAACAAAATAATTTTATCTGTAACCATTTATGAACCCCTTTTTACATCCATCAAAACAAAAGTAAAAAGATCCAAACCTTGGCTGGATTGTTAGGATTGGTCTATCAATATTGATCTTCACAGTATTCCTAATATTTATCCTTTGCTGCTCAGCAGCATATCTCCACAGATTAGCATATTGATTGTTTGCATCTCCCTCAATTATCTTTTTTGCTATCTGATCTTACCGGTTGATCATTACCAGAAGGTGAGCCAAAGGCGTCTTGCATAATGTTGGTGATGAGGAAAAGGAGGGTGTATCTATAAGGTACTTCAAAAATCATGTAAGTAGAAGCACAAATACGTTTGAATGTTTCTAGGGTTTGAAATTGTGTCACCGGGCCTTCTCAAATGAGATGGTTTTTATATTGTCCCCCCCAGCGCTTGACCATTGGTCCATGTTTTGGACTGGATCGTGGATCTAGGCCAAAAACGCGTGAATGCCATGATTCGATGAGTATGTTTAGCAATATTGGGAGGCTACCCTGTCATACCCCAAAATTTGCCCATACTTTTCAAAAATTCAAAACTATTTCAAAAAATTGGGTTTTTATAAAATCTAGGTTTCATTTACATTGATATCCTGAATTTTATAAATATTCGATTTAAAATCTATTTTAAATTATAATAGTTTACTCTTAAATTGTTATATTTTAAATAGCAAAATGTTGATTGATGCTTCTTAAACTTTCAATTGGCTCTTTATTTCGAATAAGTAATATAGCACAATTGGTAAGGAAGTAAGGTTTGCAGGTACAAGGTCCCGGGTTTGAATCCCACTTCCGACATTTTTCCTTTTATTTCTTTCTAACTTTAATTTTAATTTTTATTTCAAAAATCACAAAAAAATGTATTTTTTTTATTATTTAATTGAATTTTCGTTTTTTTAAATTAAACATTTTTATTTATTCAATTTTATGCTTTTATTCACTTTTTTATTCAAAAATAAAAAAAAAATGAATTAGATGTTACTTCTTCAAATATTAAATTATTTTAAATAACTTTTTATTAGGTAGTTTTTTATAATTATCATTAGTTTTATTTTATTATTTAGAGATTTCAAATTCTTTCCAAAACAGTGAATGGACAAAATCCTCTAACATTCCAAAACAACTTCAAGACAAATATCTTCAAAAATGGAAAAAAGGTTAAAGTGGTGGACAACACTCATAATGTCAATAATTTTGTTTGTTCTATATCATATGGGAACCGTCAATTTCATTGGGAGACTAACAAATATTGACCTTTTCTTACTTACTCACGGTACAAAGTTTCTCACAAACATCACCGATCCAAACAATAATCTTTCAAAACGTTCACGTACACAACAATGAACCCTATTCTAACTACCTCTCTCTCTCTCTCTCGTACAAAACCACTCTACTAACCCTTATTTTTATTCACCCAGTAAACAAATCTTCTTGATACCGATTACACCACAAAATATGCATACACTCTAACTCTTTATTTTGTTATTATCCTGTACATAAACTTTACTTTTTTTAGCGTCAAATCCTTAGTCAAACCATAACTACACAATCACCTTCAACACCAACCATACACAAGAACACCATTGACAAACCTTCATCCAAACAATACCACCAATCTCTAACCTTTAAATAAGACATTCAAAATCCAAAATTTCTATCAATATAATACAATCTGATAAAGTGTTTTTTTGTTGTTGTTATTTGTTTGCAGAAAAAAGAATCGAAAGAAAGCAATTCTGAAATCACCGACGCAGCTCCTCTGATCGGAACCGCGGTAACAACAATTTCAGATCGACGTTGCAGCTCACGCAATCCTTCTTGCAGCTCCAGATCGGAAGAGCTTCACCGACGAACAATCACCAGACGGAAGCAGTCACGTCGTCGACAGCCCCCTACGCATCTGCTTCTTTGCTACCGCCACCACAGGAGATGCACACTTTAACGGCTCGGTGAGTTACTTCTTTGCCCATCATATTTTTGTTTGAAGTATCAATTGATGTGGTTTAATTTTATTTTCATGAAGTCTTTGAATAATTTGGAAGGATTAATAGGGAGATGTAGAAAAAGAAGAGTTGAAAACAATGGAGGAGAAGATTAAAAGTGAGAAAGATGAATGAAAAGTAAAATTGTGTTGTGTTTTCTAAAATGTGAGAGAGGAAGTGGTAGCCTTGTGCTATTATTTATTTTGTTTTAATTTTCAATTAAAAGACACATGTCAAGCTCCTAAATGGTTAATCGATATTGTTGAAAAAGTCAAAATAAACTCTTGTATGATGATTATGTTCAAGTGTGATTATGTGTTGGTACAAAGAATAGAGAAAGAAAATAAGCATGGCTGGCGCACAGATTTCTGATTTTTGATCCATTAGTTTTTTTTTTTTTTATATATACCTCTTTTTTAGTTTTACTAAATATTTATTATGTATAGCTTTTATAGAATTCGGCTTCACCTTTATTTTGTTTCAATTCATTCCATTTCTCTTTTTATTTAAAATCTTATAAAAAATATGTTTTAGAATTAAATTTTATTTTATATTAAAATAAAAACACAAAAAAAAGATTTATATTCATTAGCTTTAGAATTAGTCTATTTATTTGCTTATAAAAAATATATATAAAATACCAAAAACTTTTTAATTATTATTTTTTTAGAGTTTAACATGTTTAATTTTATATTTTCTTTGTAATTAATATTTGCAAGTATTTTCACTAGTCTCTTGTACGTTTCGTGTTTCATTACTAACATTTTTTTGTTTTGCGAGGTAATATACTTGAGACTTTCAGATTATCTTCATGGACTTTTACAAGTTATTTAACTTTGCACACTTAATCGTTTTATTTTGGGTTTTGTAATAATTTTTATTTGTAATCCCCATCCCCGAAGCCATGTAATAGCGTAGGACCTTTACATTCCGCACTTTAATTTTCTGTACATATTTAAATGCTAGTAATTAGGATTGTATGGCAAGATAATTAATCAATCGCTAGCTAACCTTAATTCAAGATAAGATGTCTGAATCTAACACACTTCGCACGCACTCACCTCTAGGGTACGCCTCTCTTGGTTGCCTACGAATAAAGGTCGTGTCCCTCGAATGTAGAGGTATCTAAAGCAAAGTCCCTCGATTTAAAATCATTGTAAAGATCATAAGTCCCTCGATGACCCACGATGTTGCCTCGGTAATATGATCTAGTCCCTCAAACGGTTGCCTACGAAACAATGATTGTCCCTTCGAATATAGCTAAAGGTACCTCTACCTGTTGCTTTCAAACGACCTCGATGACCCTTCGATGACCCACACGTCCAATAAACAAGGATTTCCTACTTCTATATAGTATGGAAAATCTTAGGAATTTTAAAAGGTATAGAAAAAGACCAACTATTTAGGGTAGTGCTCTTAATATGCCTAGCTCAATAAAAAAACATCTTTTCAAAACTCTTTCGAAATACTAAGGCTACGCATTTACGCTAAAGTCCTTATGTCCCTTTTCAATTCAAAACAAACAAACAAACATGAGCTAAGCAAGTTAAGAGCCCGTAGATAACTACGGATGAAGAGGGTGCTTACACCTTCCCTTTTCATAACTTACCACCCGAGCCCGTTTCTTTTTAAAAGAGGTCTTTTTCTGTACTTTTTACCTTTCCTAACATTGGACAAAATAAAAGTCGGTGGCGACTCATGCTTACTGCAACATTGTTTGCGATTAAAAATAAAAGTCAGTTCACCGAGTTACAGAACTGGCGACTCTGCTGGGGATATATTTTTAAGAGGGGTTTACCTTAGGGCTTAGTTCATTATAAATGTTCTCAATTGTTTGTTTTGTGTGCTTTATTTTTAAGGGTATTGTTTGGGTTTACTTGTGTGAAAGATCCTACACCCGGATCTAGTGTACCTTAGGTATGTGGCAATAGACCAAGGAGACTGTACGGCTCGTCCCGATATGGTTGATCTGGTGGCCACCGTTAGTGTGACACTTTGGTTGGTTCTGATGGCCCTTGAACATGATCGAGGAGACATTAGGCTACCATGTAGTGTCGTGAAGCACTAATTTGCCCTTAGAACCCTAGTTGAACTTAACCTTGGCCTATTAAGAAGTAGCGAGATGGCCGGCTTTGGACCTTGACCGAAGCTGGTTGATACTCGAAGCTACACTCATTGAGATCAATCTTTCGAGATGTTTTCGGTCAGCCACCCGAGCGCTGACTGAGATAATGCTTTCGAGAACGATCGTCGAGATGAGCACCATAGAGCCCGATCTTTATTTAGGACAGGTTCAACCAACTAAACTTCAGTGGGGAGGGTACTTACCTATGGACTTCATGCAAGCCTTTAAACCTAAGGCTACTTGTGTGACTTGTTTGTGTTCATTATCTAACTATTTGGTTTCCTCGCAGGATTTGTTCATACCCTAACCGTTTGGTTTCCTTGCAGGATTTGTTTATACACTAACCGTTTGGTTTCCTTGCAGGATTTATGTGTACGCTAACAACTTGAATTCCTTGCAGGATTTGTGTGTACGCTAACAACTTGAACTTTTTTGTAGGACCTACTCGTCCTCATCACCTAACTAACCATTTTCAAGGATCTCAAGTATTTTGGGCGCGCAATTCCAGGTGCCATCATCAAGAGCCAGATTCCTATCAAGGGGCAAGAGGATTTATTTTCCTCTAGCCAGATGCCTTCAAACTCAAAAGTATCGTACCCAGAATCAGAGGCTATGACCCACTGGATATGGTGAGCCTGATTCTTGTAGAAGGACGTTCAAAGACGAAAGTCAAAAGTTTTCAAACAAAGCTGCAACCAAGTTCGATCTCTAACGTTGCAAATTGGGTTCCAAAAAGATCCTTGAAAACATTGCATATGCATTTGCATACATATCATTGCATAACAGGTCCCTAAAGAACAAAGTTTCTCATCTTCTTTCGCAAATCCCTAAAGCCGGATACTTATAACTCATGTGTGGCTTCATCAGAATCCTCTCTCTAGAAGTAATCTACAAGTTCAGATACGAAAGCTTGGTTTGGTTTCCTCTTTGGGGCACTTGGTCAGTCGATCAATAATTGCCAACCAGTCCGAGATAAGGTACAAGACCTGATTGATGCAAATGCTATCATATTCACACCTGCAGGCCAGATTTGAAGTTCTCCCTCGACTCAATGGACCTTCTGAAGCAATAAGTCCATACGAAGAAAATCTCCTCAATGTTGGCAATTCGTAATTTCTCATGCATTTTCATGCGTAATCTTTCTTGTTCTTGTTCAATACTGTCTATATGCAATACTTGTTTGTTTTTGAACTATAATAACGATGCATTGGATGTGTTTGTCTTGAAAAAATTCATTCGCTCTCGCTCTAATATGTTCTTATTTGCTTGTGATACCAAACTCTCAATGATAAAGCATGATGACTCTGAGGGGAGAATGACGAACACATAATACCAATAATCTCAAATGGTGTGCTTTCGAGTAAAACCCTGTTGATGATGTACAGGCATTGTTTCAAATTCCCAAACACTGGAGATATAAGGAAGTTAATCCCTTGCCAACCCCTTTTGAGCCTTGAAGTAGGAGTTTCTTTTCTATACGAAAAAACCCTCACATTTAACCTAGGGGCAGGGTAGTGTTCAGTTAACCTGATTAGGCATTCAACATTCATCAGGAATACACATCCAAGGATACAACAATGGTTATCTTTCAAAAGATTGAGGAAAAGTCAATACCACAATGGTCATCCCTCGTCAATCAAGAAATGAGGCAGTCACAATCTTTCCAAAAAGACGTCTCAGGATCATACGACTTGCTCAAAAAATAAAAAGAATGAATTAAAAAAAAAAAAGAGAAAAGAAAGCCCGCTAAGTCAATAACTTGAAAACAAATGACTAAGGCAAAAGTTAGGGCATCCCGCTGGACTTCAAACTCAGAATTCAAAAGAATTTGTCCAGGCAAAAGTTAGGGAAACAAAAAAAATCCTCAACAAAAGGGGCAAATTCGTGTGTCTATAAATTCAAGATCGTGTGATCAGACGCCAAGAATAAAAGGTAAGTGACTGTCATGTTCAAACACCTTGTCGATTCCTCAATCGTCTCAAACTCCTCTTGAAGGATGAATGCTCGCGTCGAGTTAACTGAACTTAGGTTGGAGAACATCACGAAGGGGGTGGGCACCAATAAAATTTTGAGCCTATATATATCTTTTTTTTTTAAAAAACCATTAACCTGGCCACGTTACAACCCTCAAAAGTCCTAATTGAAGCAGGGTTGATTCGAAAGCATACTATAACGAGAAAACGGTAAACCGACTCCTAGGAGTTTTGCTAAAACATTTGAGTTGGTATCACGCCACTTTTCACAAAAATCGATGTTTTGACATCCTTTCAAAAAAAAATATTTCAAGACAAACATGAACTTTGCATTAGATTTATATTTCTCATACTAAACATTCTTTGCATATGAACAAGTACTTGACACCAGGAAAACTTCCATCATGAGCTGCAGATGAAAAGTTTAACCCTCTCAAGGGACAAGTTGTCTTCAGAACTCCATTGAGTTCGAGCATGAACATCTCAAATTATAATCACCCTCAGGGGCACAAAAACGGTTGAAATACCCCATGGACTAAGCGTTCAGATATTCGGGGCAATCAAGCCAAGATTCAAAGGATCTCTCAAAACTGCTGAAATTACCGGGAGCCTTCACCCAAGCACAACTAGAATTACCTCCAACCATGATCAACCAGGGGCATGATTCCTAAGTTCATGATACAGGGGCATGTTGCTTATGATAGCACGAATATCAGAAAGTCCCCCGATAGATAAAGCTGCAGAGACGTCTCGTACGCCCGACTCAGTCAGTCAAAAGCTTGTATATACAAGGGGCATGACATATCTCATTCATCAGGGGCAATCAAGTCAAGATTCCGAGAATCTCTCAAAGATGCAAAAAACAATCAGCGGCATGTATCCAAGTAAATCTTAGTTTATTTCCAATCAACATGGGGCATTGTCCTGGGCCAATGATTACGAGGGGCATGACGCCCATAGTGCACATCTCATAAAGTCCTCGCGAGGCGAATCTTTCCGAAGTCCCTACTAACTGGGGCAAATCTATGCAAGTCTAGTTTGACACCTTGATCAATACTCAGTGGTGTGTACTAATCAATATAAATCCAGGAATGACAGATAATATAATACTGGGGGCAATGTTCAAAGCATCCATGCCTTCCCACAGCTCCGATTTCACAAGATCATATCCCCACCGAGTAATCATTAAGAAGATATCTTCGAACATACTCGTCCCGACAAAGACATGGCTCCCCACTAGAGTTTACAACTTCAACACCATCGGTTCTCCGACACGTTGCTCTTCTCCAACATGGCTTACTAATATCTTTATCTCCAGTCAGGGTACATCAAGTTACTGGTTATCCCCAAGCAAGAATCATAAATTCCCAGCTGAGCATTTTCAAAACAAGATCAGACATCAAAACCACAAAGGCATAGAGATTTATTTTCTCAATAAAGACAACATAAATCATATTCACATATCGTATGGCATAAACATATTCATACATTGCATACATTACCTCATAATGAATTCATCCATAACATACAAAGTTTCTCTTTTATTCTGAGGGACTCATTACATAATACATGCATCATGACATTGCATAACTATACCTATTGCAGGATACAGGCACAGACAAATGAACGAAATCTCCAACTTTCCAAGATCTAATTCAGCTACTACGAATAGTACTGACACGGTCAACGCTCGATCTAATTCATTTACCACGAACGGTAATGACACGATCACTTTCAAAGATCTAATTCAGTTACTACGAACGGTACTGACACGGTCAACGCTCAAAGATCTAATTCATTTACCACGAACGGTAATGACACGATCATTTTCAAGGATCTAATTCAGTTACTACAAACGGTACTGACACGGTCAACTCCCAGAGATCTAATTCTATCATCACGAACGGTGTAGACACGATCACTGACCTTCCCAGTCTAATTCAGTTACTACGAACGGTACTGACACGACAAGAGAATCTAATTCTATCATCACGAACGATGTAGACACAATTATCTCTCTAAGATCTAATTCGGTTACTACGAACGGTGCTGACACGATCGACCTTTAAAGAGATCTAATTCCATCATCACGAACAATGTGGATACAATCAACTATTTCCTAAGTCTAATTCAGTTACTACGAACGGTAATGACACGATCAAATTCTCAAAGATCTAATTCATTTACTACGAACAGTAATGACACGATCAACACTCAAACAACTACCGTGCATAACTTACTGGATGGCGTCTTTAAGCTCATCCCCATCATACACCTGGATGGCATCTTCAAGCCCATCTCCAACAGTTCTCTGTCAACCTCCAGATGGCATCTTTAAGCCCATCTCATACAAAGTCCCTCCATCAACAAGGGCAAATTTCTGGGTATTCTAGTGTTCAATCCTCTTCCACCTTCAGATTCCGATAGGCACACAAGCCAATCTACATCCTCAGGTTTAAGAAGATTGAACAGGGGCAGCTGTCATACCCCAAAATTTGCCCATACTTTTCAAAAATTCAAAACTATTTCAAAAAATTGGGTTTTTATAAAATCTAGGTTTCATTTACATTGATATCCTGAATTTTATAAATATTCGATTTAAAATCTATTTTAAATTATAATAGTTTACTCTTAAATTGTTATATTTTAAATAGCAAAATGTTGATTGATGCTTCTTAAACTTTCAATTGGCTCTTTATTTCGAATAAGTAATATAGCACAATTGGTAAGGAAGTAAGGTTTGCAGGTACAAGGTCCCGGGTTTGAATCCCACTTCCGACATTTTTCCTTTTATTTCTTTCTAACTTTAATTTTAATTTTTATTTCAAAAATCACAAAAAAATGTATTTTTTTTATTATTTAATTGAATTTTCGTTTTTTTAAATTAAACATTTTTATTTATTCAATTTTATGCTTTTATTCACTTTTTTATTCAAAAATAAAAAAAAAATGAATTAGATGTTACTTCTTCAAATATTAAATTATTTTAAATAACTTTTTATTAGGTAGTTTTTTATAATTATCATTAGTTTTATTTTATTATTTAGAGATTTCAAATTCTTTCCAAAACAGTGAATGGACAAAATCCTCTAACATTCCAAAACAACTTCAAGACAAATATCTTCAAAAATGGAAAAAAGGTTAAAGTGGTGGACAACACTCATAATGTCAATAATTTTGTTTGTTCTATATCATATGGGAACCGTCAATTTCATTGGGAGACTAACAAATATTGACCTTTTCTTACTTACTCACGGTACAAAGTTTCTCACAAACATCACCGATCCAAACAATAATCTTTCAAAACGTTCACGTACACAACAATGAACCCTATTCTAACTACCTCTCTCTCTCTCTCTCGTACAAAACCACTCTACTAACCCTTATTTTTATTCACCCAGTAAACAAATCTTCTTGATACCGATTACACCACAAAATATGCATACACTCTAACTCTTTATTTTGTTATTATCCTGTACATAAACTTTACTTTTTTTAGCGTCAAATCCTTAGTCAAACCATAACTACACAATCACCTTCAACACCAACCATACACAAGAACACCATTGACAAACCTTCATCCAAACAATACCACCAATCTCTAACCTTTAAATAAGACATTCAAAATCCAAAATTTCTATCAATATAATACAATCTGATAAAGTGTTTTTTTGTTGTTGTTATTTGTTTGCAGAAAAAAGAATCGAAAGAAAGCAATTCTGAAATCACCGACGCAGCTCCTCTGATCGGAACCGCGGTAACAACAATTTCAGATCGACGTTGCAGCTCACGCAATCCTTCTTGCAGCTCCAGATCGGAAGAGCTTCACCGACGAACAATCACCAGACGGAAGCAGTCACGTCGTCGACAGCCCCCTACGCATCTGCTTCTTTGCTACCGCCACCACAGGAGATGCACACTTTAACGGCTCGGTGAGTTACTTCTTTGCCCATCATATTTTTGTTTGAAGTATCAATTGATGTGGTTTAATTTTATTTTCATGAAGTCTTTGAATAATTTGGAAGGATTAATAGGGAGATGTAGAAAAAGAAGAGTTGAAAACAATGGAGGAGAAGATTAAAAGTGAGAAAGATGAATGAAAAGTAAAATTGTGTTGTGTTTTCTAAAATGTGAGAGAGGAAGTGGTAGCCTTGTGCTATTATTTATTTTGTTTTAATTTTCAATTAAAAGACACATGTCAAGCTCCTAAATGGTTAATCGATATTGTTGAAAAAGTCAAAATAAACTCTTGTATGATGATTATGTTCAAGTGTGATTATGTGTTGGTACAAAGAATAGAGAAAGAAAATAAGCATGGCTGGCGCACAGATTTCTGATTTTTGATCCATTAGTTTTTTTTTTTTTTATATATACCTCTTTTTTAGTTTTACTAAATATTTATTATGTATAGCTTTTATAGAATTCGGCTTCACCTTTATTTTGTTTCAATTCATTCCATTTCTCTTTTTATTTAAAATCTTATAAAAAATATGTTTTAGAATTAAATTTTATTTTATATTAAAATAAAAACACAAAAAAAAGATTTATATTCATTAGCTTTAGAATTAGTCTATTTATTTGCTTATAAAAAATATATATAAAATACCAAAAACTTTTTAATTATTATTTTTTTAGAGTTTAACATGTTTAATTTTATATTTTCTTTGTAATTAATATTTGCAAGTATTTTCACTAGTCTCTTGTACGTTTCGTGTTTCATTACTAACATTTTTTTGTTTTGCGAGGTAATATACTTGAGACTTTCAGATTATCTTCATGGACTTTTACAAGTTATTTAACTTTGCACACTTAATCGTTTTATTTTGGGTTTTGTAATAATTTTTATTTGTAATCCCCATCCCCGAAGCCATGTAATAGCGTAGGACCTTTACATTCCGCACTTTAATTTTCTGTACATATTTAAATGCTAGTAATTAGGATTGTATGGCAAGATAATTAATCAATCGCTAGCTAACCTTAATTCAAGATAAGATGTCTGAATCTAACACACTTCGCACGCACTCACCTCTAGGGTACGCCTCTCTTGGTTGCCTACGAATAAAGGTCGTGTCCCTCGAATGTAGAGGTATCTAAAGCAAAGTCCCTCGATTTAAAATCATTGTAAAGATCATAAGTCCCTCGATGACCCACGATGTTGCCTCGGTAATATGATCTAGTCCCTCAAACGGTTGCCTACGAAACAATGATTGTCCCTTCGAATATAGCTAAAGGTACCTCTACCTGTTGCTTTCAAACGACCTCGATGACCCTTCGATGACCCACACGTCCAATAAACAAGGATTTCCTACTTCTATATAGTATGGAAAATCTTAGGAATTTTAAAAGGTATAGAAAAAGACCAACTATTTAGGGTAGTGCTCTTAATATGCCTAGCTCAATAAAAAAACATCTTTTCAAAACTCTTTCGAAATACTAAGGCTACGCATTTACGCTAAAGTCCTTATGTCCCTTTTCAATTCAAAACAAACAAACAAACATGAGCTAAGCAAGTTAAGAGCCCGTAGATAACTACGGATGAAGAGGGTGCTTACACCTTCCCTTTTCATAACTTACCACCCGAGCCCGTTTCTTTTTAAAAGAGGTCTTTTTCTGTACTTTTTACCTTTCCTAACATTGGACAAAATAAAAGTCGGTGGCGACTCATGCTTACTGCAACATTGTTTGCGATTAAAAATAAAAGTCAGTTCACCGAGTTACATACCCGTAACTAGCCGTTAGGCAGGCAGATGAGCTATTTCTGGGCGACAGAAGTTCCCAGCGAGTAGAGGGTTATTTGTCCCTGACAGGGGAGTATAGCGGTTATCTTGCTGCTGGCTCGGGTGTGAGTCTGGTCGAGGCCGGTGATGGTATGATGTCCTCGGGCCAAATGCAGGTGTGTCATCGGCAGAGGGGCAGGATGAAAGAGTCTTCCCTTGCCCTTGACTAATTGGGCCAAGGCTATTGGATCGTCCCAGATGTAGGAGTGGATTGGGCCAATGCCTGGTTATTGGGCTCGTCCGGAACAGGAGTCCCCCAAGTCGTTTCCTTGGGCATGGGAGTGATGACTTAATAGCAGATCTTGATCCGGGGATTGTGCATGAGGTGGTGCTTCCCTACACTCTATAGAATAATGGAACTGCAGAAAGTAATAGTCGAACCATCGTGAATATGGTAAAAAGTATGTTGAAAGGCAAACATTTACCTAAAGAGTTTTGGGGTGAAGCTGTGTCGACTGTAACATATACATTAAACAGATGTCAGACGAAGAAGCTAGAAGGAATTACACCAGAAGAATATTGGTTTAGTGTGAAGCCTAGCTTGAGTCATATGGAGGTATTTGGATCTATAGCACATAGACATGGGCCAGATCAGTTGAGAAAAAAACTTGAAGAGAAGTCAAGTCAAATGATCCTAATAGGATATCATCCAACTAGAGGATACAAGTTGTTCGACCCAGTGAACAAGCAATTTGTGATCAGCAGGGACGTGATCATAGATGAGCTTAAGGAATCGGATTGGACTAAGAATGTCAAGAAGGATTCTATGAGAATCTTATGTAAAGAACCAGCCACTGAAATCAAAAGAGAAGACGTTTGACAAGAAGAAGTCAAAGGTGATGCATGGCTAAGCAGACCTCGGAGAACAAGACACGTGCCTGCAAGGTTGCAAGAATGTGTGATTACATCAGATGATATGGTCGATGATGAAGGTGAGCTGGTACATTAGGCTTTCTACGCTGATGTCGAAACCGTTGATGTAGTTGAGGCATTGAAGGATTTGAGTGGGTGAAAGTTATGAATGAATAAGTGAAGTCCGTCGAAGACAACAACACTTGGTCACTTATCGAATTCTCTCAAAGCAAGAAGACAGTTGATGTGAAGTGGGTATACAAGGTGAAGTGTAATCCCAAAGGGGAAGGTGTGTTGCTCAAACGGAAAGTCCCAAAAATAAGAATACTCCTCACTCGACCCTCCCCCGATTGTTGCACTAACAGTGATATCATGCGTGTTTAGTTCGAGAAAGGGACCAACTTACTCGCAGTTAAAGAAAGTCAACGGATACATGTAGTTAAAGAGAGTCAGCGGATACATGTAATTGAAGAGTATCAATGGATACAAGTGAATTTTGAAGAGAGAGCTTCCACAAGAGGGGGAGCATTGTGTATACGCTCACACTTGAGGGGGGGTGTTGAGAATCAAATGTGAGAAAGAAGTCCCACATTGGTTAGAAAAAGGAAGAATGAACACTTTATAAGTGAGAGAACTCACACACCTATCACCTTAAGTTTTTAGGTGGATAAGTGGTGTGTCTCTCACAAAGGTGTGTCTCAAGTTAAAAAGCGCTCTCACGTTGACCCCCAATTGTTGTCTCCAACAGTAGTCATTTATCTTTATTTTTTATTTTAGTTACGTTTCTAATTTTTAGTTGTAAATACTCAGAATCTAATTTTAATTTTTTATCTGTATTTATTTTATTTTATTTTTATTTTCTTGTTATTATTTTTTATTTTATTTTTTCTGTTATTTTCTTTAGTTCACTGCTACTGATATATTTTTCTTCAAATTGTGAATGGTAGGTAAAGGAAGACATGTATGAGGGATCTGAAGTTGCTCTGTTAGCACAATAGAGGTCACATCAATTGTTATTGTGTACCAATATACCATACGTTGAAGAAGCATGTAATACAAGACACTATCAAGAGGTAAACCATTACGTCAACACCTATAACCCATGGCATAATGATCATTCAAGTCTTAATTGGAGTCACAGTCAAAGTGCAAATGAAACATGTAAGGCCATTGAATTTAGAAATATAGTGGTACCATCTGAACCAAAAGTTAGTGAAAAAAATAAAGAAGGAGAAAAATAATTGGTAGCTCCTCTAATGTCACTTGCTGACCAAGTGACTTCAAACACAACAGGGAGGCGGGTGAATTGTGATATTCAAAATTACAAAAAACAATTTATAAAACTTTTAATTTTGAAAACATTTATGTTAAATGATAAAAGAAAGCAGGGAAGGATTAGCATAATTACATAAATATCATAAATAAAAGAGATAATGGATAGAAAGATTACACCATAAACTTATCTGTTAACTGAGTGACTTCAAACACAAGAGAGGGTGACTTGTGTTGTTTGAAAATAAAAAACAATTCATAAAAATTTTGGTCTTTAATTGTTTTTTTTAATTTAATAACCAGAGATATGGCAGCGAAAATATAGAAAGAATATGGAGATGGAGAGATATACACTGCGAAAATAACACAAACTTATAAATAGAGAAGGGATAAAGAGAATGCCTCGGAGATTTATACAGGTTTGACAAAAACACTCAACCAACTCTTGTCCTCGAGAGTTTCATCTTAAGATTTCCACTAAAATCACGCGTGAGCTTTTTACAAGATTTTCCCACAAACCTTTAACAACAAACATATAAAGTGTTCACATTAGTTAAGCTCAAGATTCAATAGATAGAGCTTATTACACAGGCTTAACTCAGAAACCTTCAAACTGAACTTTTACATACGTCAAGCTCAAGAACCTACAATTAGAGCTTTTACACAAGTGAAGCTAAAATACCTACAAACAAGATTTTATCAGGTTTAACTTGCGACTTTTTAAAGCAAATTTCAACACCCCTTGAATAAAGCAAATTAAGCACAACACCAATTACAAATAACTCTCACAAGGGCTTCTAAGCTTTTTAGTACTATGACAATTCTCGTGAAAAAGCAAATTCAAAAATAGAGAGAATATAAGAAATATATAGAGATTTCTATTTAGAAATCTATAACTTGTATTATATAATGAAACAAGGAGAAACCTCCTTCATATATAAAATAATTTGGCTCAAAAAAGGAATTGATTCATGGTTCAATTAATTAATTTAATCGATTAACCCTACTTCATAATCGATTAAAAACTTTCAAAATATGACAACCCTTATCCAAAAAAACGAAATCCTAGAACGCCTACATGGATTAGTTAAATTAAAACTTTTCTAATCGATTAAGAGTTCTTTAACCTTGCTCTAATCAATTGGGCCAATTCCTTAATCGATTATGCAATGTGTAAACTTCCTTAATTGATTAGAGAGCGCTTCTTAATCAATTTCATACAAACATTGATAGGTTTTCAAGGAGTTTAAAAAAATCATAGAGGCTTTGAAAAAGATTTGTGTGTGCGTGCGTGATTGCCTCAGTACTTTGAGACTTACTCTTGACCTTTTACATTTAAAACTGATTACTCTAATACACTATGAGTAGGACCAGGCGAAATTTCACATTTTCTCTCTTTTAGACTTCAATCTTCTCTACTTGATTTAACAACTTGATTGCACTTCAACATGATTCTTGAGTTGCCTTACAGATGATGCTTGAAATATCTTCTTGATCAGGTGTCATCATTAGAAGCTTTACTTGACAATTGATATCAATGCCTCTGTCACAAAGAGCTTTCAACATCCAAAAGTTGTTTGACTTGTGGAGTTGTTATCTTTAAAGTTGCTTCAACAATTGTCATAATTAAAACCAACTGAAGGTTATACCCACAAGCACGTAGATCCATATGATGTCAACAAAGTTGGTAAACCATGAAACTCTTCAAGATAATGAAGTAAAT